>NC_141029.1:49700000-49712500 GCF_052040795.2 Danio rerio | reverse complement strand
ACTTTTTAAAAACTGAATCAATATTGGAGTTACCTTGGCACACTGGAGAAAGGATGACGCCATGTCTGAAGGATTTCTCTTAGACAGGTCATGTTCTGTTTTAAAACTGTTTTAGCTTCACGCAAAGCTGATGTAACGTTAGATGTTGTTGTTACAAATAGGTTAAATCTTCACAGAAGTGTTGTTCAGCTACTAAAATCTCCTGATGATAGAGTGATAAGACAATTTTCTCTTTCATAAGGGACCTTTTACAGCATCGATAAAGATAAGATTCCGCCTAGTCTCCCTATATTGTTTACCATTTCACTCTAAATATTTGCTCTGAATTCGCATGTCAGTTTGGCTTGCACGTCGCCGGATAAGCACTAGTCGCTTTTAACACATGAGAGAGGGTTCTTTTGCTGTGCTCGTGTTTAAGGAGGCGTGTCTCTTGACGGCAGGGGAGGGACTGGGATTCAGAGATTTATGCTGAAGATTCATGCTTAGATTCTCTAAGCTGTTAGCATTGTGGAAGATCACCTACTGCACCTTTAAATTGTTTAATCCATCATAGTCTTTATGTAAAAAACCATGAACACTAAAATGTTTCAGCACTTTTAATTTATTTAATTGTACTATCGTTTTTTTTTTTTCTATTCCACTTAAATTGTTATTGTGTGTGTGTGTATATATATATATATATATATATATATATATATATATATATATATATATATATATATATTTGTAAAACCCTTACTTTAATTTTTTAATTAATTTTGTCTATAGAATTTTTTTTAACTACACCATTGTTATATATTTATCCTTATGTATGTATATATACCCCATTTTGAATATTTATATTTGTATCCATTATTCAGTGAATATAGGCCGTGTATTTTGGTGCGTTTAAACAAAACCGATTTATTAAACATATATTTATCAAAATAATATTTTAAGCACCAAACATGTTTAGAAATTGAAAGATAATACAATTAAATTCAAGCAAAATATTGCAAAAAAAATTACAGCCTACAAAATTTCAACTAAATTTGATATTTTTTTGTTCTCCGTATTTTTCCTCATGTTTTAAAAATTGCTATTTAATATTTTTCTATAAACTATACATTTGGCTGTACTAGTTTTGGGAGCGTTATCATAAGTTATTTTGTTAGATTAGGTTCAGATTTGGCTTCAGTACTGACTAATCTTGTGTATATGCACAAATATAGTATTGTTCAGTTACCTATAAAAAATATGCATTTAAAAGATTTGTGAGGGGTGTACTTGTATATGCTAAGTACTTTATATTAGCCCTCTTGTCAATTCGTTTCTTGTAGAAGATTGTCTCCAGAACAAATTAATGTTACATTGTTATTGAATTAACTTAGTCAAGACTTTAAATGTCACTTTACGCTGAATACCAGTATCGTGAAAAACAGTTAAACATTATTTACATTATTGTCATCATGGCAAAGATAAAAGTAGTTATTAGAAATGAGTTATTAAAACTATTTAAACTGTTATGTTTAGAAATGTGTTGAAGAAAATATTCTCTCTGTTTAACAGAAATTGGGGCAACAAATATACAGGAGGGCTAATAATTCTGACTTCAACTGTATGTGTCTGTTCTGAAATTATTTCCAGTGAGAGACAAATAAAAACACTCATCATAATGAAGAACTAGATGAGTGCCATTAATATAAATGTTTAGGCTATGCTGATTCCTTCGATGGCTTGGACTTGAGCAGATAATGTCTAATTCCTTCCAGATGTAGGAGGTTTAGTTTTACAGCGCTGTTGTGATTTCTTTGTTGAGACACTGAAACAATTGCGAATGTTTGGAAGAAAGTTTAATGTCTCTTCCTTGCCCTTCATTCATCTCTGTCTGCAGTTGGGATGTGGGGTTTTATGGAGAGAGATGGTTACAATATAAGCATTTTTCCTATTATCTTATACAGCATAGCTTATTGTCTAATCTAATGAACCATCCCAGAGATCTTTTTTTCTGTTTTAATGTTAAGTATTTTTTTCTTAATAATAATAATAATAATAATAATAATAATAAAAAAATAATAATATTAATAATAATAATAGAGTACAGCTGCTTTTTATAAATAAGAGTTTTTGAAAGCAGTAATAATAAATTTTTATAAGGTGTATTATAATCATTTAATTTATTTTATTTTATTTCATTTTATTTTTAATTTATTTTATTTGAAATACTTTTTTAATAAGAATTATTTTAAAAGCAGCATTAAATACATATTTTAATTAATTTTGTTTGTTGAAATAATAATGTGAAATAAAAATAACCTGAATATCTTATCTTATTATTTTATTTTATAATTAATAATTTTTTATTTTATTTAATTTTAATATTTAATTAAATAATTGTTTATTTTATTTTAAATAAATATTTTTTTTATTTTATGATCAATTATTTTCATTTAATTAATTTTCATTTTAGTATTTTAATTTTTTAATAATATGTGTATTTTATTATTATTTTATTTTATCTTATTATTTTATTATTTTTAATCTAATTCAATTTTATTATTTTTAATTTTATTATGGTATTAGTTATTTTTAATTTAATTTAGTTTAATTTTATTTTTGTTGAAATATATATATATAT
Source organism: Danio rerio (assembly GCF_052040795.2). Taxonomy (NCBI): domain Eukaryota; kingdom Metazoa; phylum Chordata; class Actinopteri; order Cypriniformes; family Danionidae; genus Danio; species Danio rerio. The sequence continues at coordinate 49,709,883 of NC_141029.1, read as the reverse complement.
ATATATATATATATATATATATATATATATATATATATATATATATATATATATATATATATATATATATATATATATATATATATATATATTCTTATGTTATTTTTCAAAAAATGAAAAATACTTATTGGCACAAAACCAACATATTTTTTTATAAATTAAAAACAGATACATAAGAAATGTATTCTTCTTCTTCTTCTTCTTCTTCTTCTTCTTCTTCTTCTTCTTTTTCTTCTTCTTCTTCTTCTTCTTATTATTATATTTAACATCAATTGATTATTTCATAGCAATATTTTATCCTAATACATTATGTACAGTACCATAATTTTTGTTTTCCCCAAATCTCCATTAAAAGCGTTGACTCTTAATAAGTGAAAGAAAGAAAGAAGGAAAGGAAAAGAAAAGAAAAGAAAAGAAACACATTTTTGGAACCTGTGCTAGAAATGTTTGCTAATCAACATGTATTTCACCAAAAAATGTCTCCTCATATATTAAAATTGTTGCTTTTATAAAACTTGTCATACATTTTTTTCTTGTGATTTCAGATGTAGTGGTTCAGCTGGGGACGTATGGTAATAACCGTGATGGTGTGTCTGTGTGTGTGTGGGAGTGTGTGTGTGGGGTCACCGAGAGTGGAAGCAGGAGGAGGGCTGAGGTCAGAGGTCAGACCCCCCTCACAGAGAGCTGTTTTTGTGGGCAAGAATTGAACAGTGTTGTGAAAGGAATCATTGTGGTGGGGCGGTGGGGGTGAACATCCTGAAGAGACCAAACTCTCTCAAAGTCAGGTACAGAGAGCGGGAAGAAGACCACTAACAGGTTGCAAACCTCCAGGCCGGATATATTACCATTTTATTTCTTCTGAAGGCATGTTGGTGAATGGCGACCATACTTTTAGTCATTTCAGTAACAATTTTAAATGTTATTTTGGGTTGCTTAACTTATACTATATATTTTTATGCTTATACCATTCATATATAAATACTCCTGAATTTATGAGTACCGCTACCAACCATACTTTTTAGGTCAATTTTGGATTTTATTTATTCATATATTTGTTTTAGTTTATTAATGAAGTCGACAGTTGTTTTGTTTTGATAGTTGTTCAAAAAAATTTTTTTGTAATTTTTTATTGTATTATATATATATATATATATATATATATATATATATATATATATATATAGGTTTATTTTTTCAGATTTGATTGAATTTTTATTTTAATAATTGTTCAATTTTATTTTATAGTTTTTTATTTTTTTATTTTACTGTTGTATTTAAAATAATTGTTTAATTTCATTTTAATAATAATTAGTTTATTTTATTTAATTTAATATTTACTCATTTCTATTTTATAATCAATTATTATTTTTTGTTTATTTTGTAAATGATAATTATTTCTATTAATATTTTAAATAATTGTTTTTATTTTATTTAATAGTTACATTTTTTTCAATATTTGTCCATAATTCATTTATTCATTTTTATTTTATAATTAATATTTTTTTATTTATTTTTAGTTATTGCACAAATTAATTTTATTTTTGCAATTTTTGTAAATAATCGTTTATTTTATTTTGTTTTATAATAATTGTTTTTCCATTTCAATATTTATTCATTTTTATTTTATTTTATAATACTTTTTTTGCTTATTTTATAAATAATTCATGTTTTTTAAATAATTGTAATTATTTTATAGTATTTTTAAAAAAAAAATTTATCCATTATGCATTTATTATTATTTATTTTTTTATAATCAATTATTTTTTATTTTCTTTTCTTATTTGTTCATTTTAATTTTATTTTATTATTAATACATTTTTATCCATCATTTATTTATCCATTATTATTTTATTTTATTTATTTAGCAGAACTACAGTTTAAGATATTTGCAAACAAAGTATTAGTAACACATTAGTTTGTCTTTTCTGGTTTGTATGACAAATGATGTATCCTAAGATTGTTTTGCTTTATTTTTTTTAAGCTTATGGAGACCCAATGCCAGACTCCTGTTTTACTCACATGCAACAACTCTCACATGTCCTTCATTTTCCAGCTCTTTAGGTTCACTCTCGGGTGAAGATGTGTTGTGTTGTTGCAGTTGTAACGTTGGAGGAATGATTGATACACAAAGTAAACACTAGCTGCTGGACGTGAAGTGTTTGTGTGTGTGTTTAGCGGATTTATGGGGAGACTTGAGGGCGAGTGTGTTTGTATAAGGTGATTTTTAAGGGTGACTGTGAGTGTATGTGTGGGTTTGGGTAGATTTATGGAAGGCAGATATACTGTATAGGAATGAGTAATGCTGAATGATTGGACAGGGAGAATGAAATAAGGCCATTTGGAGGTTTTGCTTTAGACAGGTTTACTGAGCAAATAAAACTATGACTGTGTGTCTGAAATTTTGTTCAGTTCACTCTCTCCCTTAGTGTTCACTACATAGTGGACACTGAGTTTGCCACTCTATCATTGTAAGAAGAGAGTAAATTTGAACATTAAATAAAGTAGCTTTATTTGAGCCGTTGACTAATTTATTTATTTATTTATTTATTTATTTATTTATTTATTTATTTATTTATTTATTTATTTATTTATTTAATAATTTACTTATTTATTAATTAACTTATTTATTTACTTATTTATTAATTAATTTATTAATTTAATTATTTATTTACCTATTAATTAATTAATTAATTAACTTATTAATTAATTAATTTATTAATTTACTTATTTATTTACCTATTAATTTATTTACTTATTTATTAATTTACTTATTTATTTATATATTTATTCACTTATTTATTTACTTATTTACTTATTCAATTATGAATTTATTAATTAATTAACTTGTTTATTTATTTATTAACTTATTTATTTATTTATTAACTTATTTATTAATTAAGTTATATACTTATTTATGAAATTATTTATTTACTTATGTATTATTTTATTTACTTATTTATTTCCTAATTAACTTATCTATTTACTTATTTAATTGCATACTCATTAATTTATTTATATACTTATTTCTTTATTTACTTATTTATTACCTTCTTTACTTAATTTTTTACTTATTTATTTATTTGCTTGTTTACTTATTTATTATCTTATTTATTTTTATTTACTTATTTATTATTTAATTTATTTACTTATTTATTTATTTACTTATTTAATTAATTAATTTATTTATTTATTTTAGATTCATTTATGACTCTAAAATGTACTTTATGCATCAGTGAAGAATTATGCATTTTTAAAATTAATATGTTAATTACCTAAATACACATTTGCTATGATTTATTATTATTTTATTTTTGTTCAAATTAATTTTTGCTCTTTAAATATATAATTTTTTAAATAAATCCAACCATACAATATAATAAGCATAGAATTTTAGCTACAAATAATTTACTAAATAGTTGCTTAATTTATTTTGAACACATAATTTAACAAACGTAATATGTTATATATGAGCAATGTCATACGAGTTGCAGTGCGATATGGCTGTTTATCGGCACTGGTGGGAGGCGCGTGTTGGCATGTCAGAACAGCAGAAGCAGTTACTAATTCACTAACGTCATTTTAAAACTAGTATTTGAATGGTTCTCTAGCGTAATGTCTAAAGTGATAACAAAACGGGTGTCTTTGCTGACATTTTAAGATTGTAAGGCTGAACGGCATGAATTGCCATCAGTCTATAGACAGTTCCCCGCTATTCTCTGTTGCAATCAGGAGATCACAATAATTACCTCGAAAAAGTCTAAGCAACGCAAACACTAGCAGATTACTTTTGTATCAGAACCAGACAGAATCATTGTGTATATATATATATATATATATATATATATATATATATATATATATATATATATATATGTGTGTGTGTGTGTGTGTGTGTGTGTGTGTGTGTGTGTGTGTGTGTGTGTGTGTGTGTGTGTGTGTGTGATAGGCTCAGTTGTGTGCAGTTTAGAAGTGGAGGTGGTTAAGTCTCCTCTGCTGTAATTGAGCATCTCTTCAGGGCAGATCTGAATGCTCTGCAATGACTTCATTCACATCGTTCATTTACAGATTAAATGCTAAGAGGATTGTAGGTGAATGGCTGTATTTAACACGCCTCACAGGACGCCTGCAGACACTTTCCCATGATTCTCAGGTCTGTTCTCACATGTATAGATCAACGCTTTCCATCTGTACAATAAACCTGATGCTTTAACCCAGGGGTGTTACACTCAGTTCCAACCCTGCTCCATTCTGGCAACCTGTTTCTGTGTTTGTGTTTTACAATACATTTGACATCATGCTTATTTACAGTACAGTACAGGACTGATTTGCTCAAGTAATAAATCATTTTATTGTTGCTGCTTCACTTATTCATTTTCTTTCAGCTTAGTCTTTGATTTATCAGAGGTAGCCACAGCTGAATGAACCGCAAACTATTCCAGCATATGTTTTACACAGCGGATGCCCTTCTAGCTGCAACCTAGTACTAGGAAACACCCATGCACTCTCAAATTCACACACATACACTACGGCCAGTTTAGTTTATTAATTTCACCTATACCACATACAGTTGAATTATTAGCCCCCCTGAATTATTAGCCTTGTTGTTTATTTTTTTCCCCAATTTCTGTTTAACGGAGTGTAGATTTTTTTCAACACATTTCTAAGCATAATAGTTTTAATAACTCATCATGGCAAAGATAAATCAGTTATTAGAGATGACAGTAAATAATATTTGACTAGATATTTTTCAAGACACTTCTACAAAGCTTAAAGTGACATTTAAAGGCTTAACTAGGTTCATTAGGTTAACTAGGCAGGTTAGGATAATTAGGCAAGTTGTTATATAATGATGGTTTGTTCTGTAGATTATAGACAAAAAATATAGCTTAAAGGGCTTCTAATTTTGTCCTTAAAATGGTTCATAAAAAATTAAAAACTGCTTTTATTCTCACTGAAATAAAACAAATAAGACTTTCTCTAGAAGAAAAAATATTATCAGACATACTGTGAAAATTTCCCTGCTCTGCTCTAAACATCATTTTGGAAATATTTAAAAAAGAAAGAAAAAAACAAAGGGGGGCTAATAATTCTGACTTCAACTGTATATTTGGACTGTGTGGGAAACCAGAGCACCCAGAGGAAACCCACACCAACACAGGGAGAACATGCAAACTGCACAGAAATGCCATGCTGCTTTTTATGCATTATTTATTTATTCAAATAAATTCTAAAAATACTTTTATTGTCAAAAAAATGAATTGCCTCTTCCCTGAAAAAAACAACAACCTCAAATAAATATTTTATTGAGAAAGGATCCATTCAGTGGATCAAAAGTGACATGACATGCCACATTTCATAATTTTTATTGATTATTTAATATTATTTTATAGATTTTAGAGCATGGGTGCTCAAACTTTTTGTTACGAAGGGCCAAAATCAAACTTGATTGAGGTCTGTGGGCCGAAGGTAAATATACCAAACTGTGTTACATTAAGGCCCAATCCCAAATCTATTTTTGTACCCCTACCCCTTCCCCTTGTCCCTTACAACCGAGGGTTAAGGAAGGGCTTTAATATTTACCCCTAAGAATTGGGATAGCACTACAGCACCTGCACACTTCATCATACGTCATCGCCATCTCTTGCTTAATGTGAGATCAGACGATCACGACTGCTGGAGTGATTCCAGTTGTGTTATTTTGTGGTATTTATCTTCAGGAAGTGACTGAAGGCATATATTATGTTATCATAATGATCTAATGTGGCAATAAGATCGTAAAACTGTGCATTTAACACAGTGGCCATATTCATCAATGTAAACACACCAAAAACAACATTACCATTATAGTAGACTCTGTAAAAAGCCCATTGACAGCCACTTAACTTTCTGACAGGGTATTCCAGTGTCATCGAGTGTCAGAATAGTGTGGGACTGCTGTACAGAAGTTATCATTGGGGAGTATAGATCGCGAATAGGTTGCTAAATTTAGTGGTTTTTATTTTAGCATTTTTTTTTAAAAGCATGACGGTAAAACACAAACACGGTTATGAATATGTCAAAACATGTGTTTGTTTGTTTTGACAAAAAAAATACTAATTTGTGGATCTCCTTTAGTGTTTCCTCTAGGATTTTTTCCAGCTGTGGCCGCAGACTCTGTTGGCCATTTTACACAGATCTACCACTACATGTGGCGTGATTTCATTGACAAATGTCGTGGGCGCAGTATTAAGTTGAGATCGCATTTATGTAATAGCCGACAAGCATGTCAATCTCTGCTTAAGCACCGATATCCTCTGTTCATGCACAAAACTTCTTGCACGCCCTCAAATATACGCTGCTCAAGTGCAGATTTTCTTGCGCGCCTCCAAATAAACGCGGCTGAAGTGTGATTTAGTGCATTTATGAACCAAGTATGTCTCCAACATTTAATAGATTTGTTAGGAATATTTATGTATGTCTCCGATAGACTTGCGGAGGAGGCTGTGGCATTAAAACATCCTGAAGTAAAGTGAAACAGCTATAAACCCCAGTAAGATAAAATCATTATATGCAGAGCCACAGACCTTTATCTATAAATAAAATAAAATTATGGAAACATTTTATGACGTGTTTGCTGGCCTCACGCATCTTGCACCATGCACCTGTCAGTCAGTCTGTCAGCACGTCACCTTAAAGGGTTAAACTGAGCGCACAACACTACTACGGTCACAGAAAAGTTTTTTAATAATCTTTTAATACGTTTTCGGTGCGATTTTAACCCACTTTTTAAAAAACGATCTAATATTTTAAATAAGAATCTGAAATGTAGCCGGGCGGGAAGAATGAATGTAGCGGAAACCATGTCCTTACTTCTGGGTGCAGCTGTGGCTGGCAAATTCTGGGAAATTTTTTCTTACCCCTTGGTTTCGAGTGTGGTCCTGAAAAATGTTCGTTTGAAGAGGTGTATACCCCTTGCCCTTAGCCCTACGCCTTCAAGCTAAAGAAAATTGGGATGCCACTACCCCTTCACGGGCATGTGCAAAACGATGGGTAGGTGTAAGGGGAAGGGCTAAGGCAGGGATGGGCAAACTTGATCCTCGAGGGCTGGTGTCCCTGCAGAGTTTTGTTCCGACACTAGTCAAACACACCTTAACAAGCTAATCAGTGTCTTCAAGATCACTAGATTCTATAAGCAGGTGTGTTTGATTAGAGTAGGAGCTAAACTGTGCAGGACACCGGCCCTCCAGGACCGAGTTTGCCCACCCCTGGGCTAAGGGGTAGAATTGGGATTGGACCTAAAAATACCATGAGTAATATCCTAATTTTTTCCCTAATATTTAAAGATAAGTACAAAACATTGCTTTAAATTAAATTATCTAATGCAGTTTATTAAAAAAAAAAGTATAATGAGCGTATTACAGTAAAAAATTTAAACAATGCCATAACACAATGGAGTTCAATGCTGAATACATAAGCTGGACCTGCTTTGGCCTTGATTTGCTCGCCGATGTCTTGTGCATTGCCCTCTATCCATCAAGCATTAGCATTTACATAAAAAAAAAATTCTGAATCATTTACAAAACAAACAGAAGGTTACATTAAATTAGAAATGACAATCTGTCAAGGATATTCCCTCCCCATCGTTTTCCCTCCCGTCTCGAATGGGACGATGGGCCAATTCAATGGTAAGCATCGGCCAACTTTGGCCTGCGGGCCCTAGTTTGGAGATAGATCTCTGCTTTAGAGTTATATTACACTTCTCACTTCATCAGGGCTCTCCACGGCAGAAAGAGCCACCTTCTGTTATAATAATCTAATTGTATTATTTAAATGTGGGGCGACAAGGTGGCTCAGTGGTTAGCAGCTCTGTCATCTCACGGCAAGAAATACACTGGTTCGTGTCCTGGCTTAGTCAGTTGGCGTCTCTGTGTTTCTCATTACTGGGTTGCAGCTGGAAGGACATCTGCTGTGTAAAACGTATGCTGGATAAGTTGGCGGTTCATTCCGCTGTGGCAACCCCTGATGAATAAAGGGACTAAGCCGGATCATAATGAATGAATGAATAAACATATATATTTTCACAGTGTATTTATTCTACACTTGTATTTGTTTGTACTGTTGAGAAGAAATAAGAGATTTTAAAGAGTGCTGAAAACCGGTAACCATTAATAAGCCTAGTATTTGTTTTTCCTACTATGGAAGTCAATGGTTACAGATTTCCAGCATTTTTCAAATATCTCCTTTTCTATTTTCTTTAATGTTCAACAGAAAAAAATGATGGCAGAATTGAACATTTTGAGTGAACTAATCCTTTATCTAGAATGCTTCTGTCCAGTCGATGCAGCTCTCTACTCTTCTGAATGTGCAAACATGATGCTGGATGTGTGTGTGTGTGTGTGTGTGTGTGTGTGTGTGTGTGTGCCTCTGTGTGTATTGTCTGGATTTCTGAATGGGGCTGAAGGGTTTTTCTCGTGCAGGGGCTCAGTGTCAGTGTCTGTGAGGGGTTTGTGTCTGCAGTTCCTTAGGCCGTGGCAGATCATATGTGCCCGCTCGCTTTGTGCCAGTCTAAGAGAGCGAGAGCGCTGTTTGAAAGACTGCCAGTGTTTGGGAATGATGGGATTGGGTCATTCGTAACCCCATCTGCTTGAAAAGGGAGCAAGTCTACCCCACCATTCCCGAGTCCCCAGACACAACAATTACTCTTGTCCCAGGATGCATGGATTGTACTGAAACAATTGCAGAGCAGTGAAGCCTGGCTTAGTTTTTTTTTTTTTGGTTTATTATTATTATTATTTGTTATTGTTGTTGTTGTTGTTATTATTATTATTATTATTCTTATTATTATTATTATTATTATTACTACTACTACTACTCCTAATGAGAATAATGTTTAAATGTTTTCATTTATTTACAATGCAATTTATGAAACGTGATATTATTATTTTTATATATTTTATAATTAATATTTTATTATTTTATATTTTTATATATTTTATATATTGTTATTACAACAGCGACAACAACAGCAATAATAATAATATTAATAATAATAATAATAATAATAATAATATTAATAAAATATCATGTTTGGTAATTGTTATATAAAAAATAAATATAAATTAAAACGTCAACAAGTTCATTATTGGATTAAAATGATCAAACTTTAAGTAACATGTATTAACATTTTAATTTTAAATTATTATTATTATTATTGTTATTATTATTAATATTATTATTTTTATTATTATTATTATTACTATTATTATTATTAATTCTACTGCTACTATTACTACTAATAATACATAATGAAATATTGTCATTTATGATATATATATGATATATATATATGTTTTCCCAGAGATGGGTTGCGGCTGGAAGGGCATCCGCTGCGTAAAAAACATGCTGGATAAGTTGGCGGTTCATTCCGCTGTGGCGACTATTTATTACCAACTTTTTTATATTTGTTAATTATTATTATTAATTATTATTATTGTTATTATTAAATATTTATTTATTTACTGAACATAATAAAATAAAATAAATGATAAATTATATTTTTAACTTACAGTAACTGATAATTCAACAAACATTTCCCTAAAAGGTTTACAGACAGACAGACAGACATATCAATCAAACACAAGTGATTTTACTTTATCAATAAATAAGATGAACATTTCAACATCGCTCTGCTTCATTTGAATGTGTTCAGATGAGTCAATGGAGAGAGAAATAGTTCCTCTCCTACACAACTATTTCCTAACACAGTCCTTTTTTTTCAACGAGCAGTGTTCATATTTCAGAACCATACTGTATGGCAGCAGAAGATTTGACATTTACAGTAGGAAACAAGTGATACAGTCTGCTTTTAAAAGGCTGTTTATATTAAACATTTCTGGTCGTTTTG
>NC_141029.1:49632500-49695000 GCF_052040795.2 Danio rerio | reverse complement strand
CAGACAATCGGGGAAAAAAATGCTTAAGGGGGCTAATAATATTGACCATAAAATGTTTTTTTTTTTTTTTATAAAACAATTAAGACTTTTTCTGAAAAGAAATAATGTAGGAAATACTGTGAACAATTATTTTCCCTGTTAAACATAATTTGGAAAATAGTTGTTAAAGAAAAACCCACAGGAGCGCTCATAATTTTGACTTCAACTGTATGTGTTTTACACTGTTGTAAACAATAAGCGCACACTTATTATAAGTTGCTTTATCAAAGCATAAGGCCAAAAAGCGTCTGCTAAATGCACTCATATGATCACCTCTCTATAATATTCCTTGTTTTCTTCCTCCCGCAGCCTGAAGAGTTTGAAGCCGTTCATTCGCACACCTTCCGGCTGAAGACGTTCAAGAAGGGGAAACACTGTGGTGTTTGCAAGCAGACGGTCAACAATGAGGGGCTCATCTGCAGAGGTCAGTCCAGAGCCTGAGGGCTATCATCTGTTAATGTTTATGATGGCCACATCTGCTCACAGTGACCAGTCAGTCCTCTCTCATCTAATGAAACATAATCATTAACTCCATTAGACTGCTAAGGGGGAGCGTGTGATGTTATGCTGATGGTACACAGGGGATCTTTTTTGAGCAATGTTTCTGGGCAACTTTGGGGAATGATGCCATAAATGGGCAACCAGGTGAGATACGGGGAAACTAATTGGGGCAGTGGGTTAAAGATACAATGGTGTTCAGTTCTTAATAGAGAGGTAGCCAAGCAAGAGCAGCCAAAGTCCGGAGACTTGAGGACAGACAGCAAAACTTTGTGTAATGAAATTCCACAAATAATACAGTTGACATCAAAATAATTATTCTTTTTCAAATATCTCTTAAATGATGTTTAACAAGAGCATTTTCAGAGTATTTCCTATAATATTTTTACTTTTGGGGAAAGTCTGTTTGGACCAGAGTAGAAATGTTAATAACATACAAAGTGTGAAGCTGTTTGATCAGTTCTTTTTAGATTTCTGATCGAGTTATGTCAGATTTATTAATGTAGTGAATCATTTGATTTTCATTGAGCAGGTGTAATATTCATTAATATTAATTATTCGAATTCTTATATTCACTAAGGTGCTGCTGTTTGAAGTCGAATGATAGTTACGTCATCAGTAACCTGCAGGCTGCATTTTGCTAACGGGGCTGCAAGAAAATAAATAAAAAGAGCGGAGCTGCGGCAAAATAATGAATAAAAAGAGTGAGGCTATGGTCAAATAAATGAATGAATAAACAAATAAATAAATTAATTAAAAAAGTGCGACTGCTGAGCGTGCAAGCAGCTAGAGACACCGGCCCTTACGGCCAAAAAACAGACCGGCCCACCGGGAATTCTCATGGTCCTCATGATTAGCCAATCCGGGCCAGGGGTGTGTTTCCCAAACAACGAGGTTACTCACGCCTGAACTATCATAGTCTGATGCATCATTTGGGAAAAAAACGATGTAGTGACGAGTGTTTCCCAAAGCGCATAGTTTCTCTATCACAGATCCATCGCTTAAACCATGTTAGTTATAACGTAAAACGCCCATTATAACGCTCTAAATGGGGCGGAGGAACTACTTCTTTGGAGAAAAACCCCATCATTTCTTTGTGCAAATTATATTGTTTTACACAAACAGGCATTTAAAAGATAAATACAATGTTAGTTTTGGTAAAAACATGCACTCGCTTTCCATATTAACCGAATTATATGCAAATGCCACATATAGAGCCTGCGTTTCCTTTACAAATATTATTGAGAATATCCTGTTTTAAAACAAATCACTTACAAAAGCTAAAACATAATCTAATATCATATATAAATCATAGGAATCAATAAATAATAAGGCTATTTATTATAAAATTAAATTTAATATTACAAATTAGGAAATGAAAGAAATCCTAAGTTTATAATAATATTAATAATACTAATGATGATCATGATGAGGATGATGATGATAATAATAATAATAATAATAATAATAATAATAATAATAATAATAATAATAATAATAACAACAATAATAATGATAATAATAATAACAATAATAATAATAGTAATAATAATAAAAATTGTTATTATTATTATTATTATTATTATTATGAAGTAGTTTATTTACTTTTTATTTTTTGAAAAGTGTACTTTTACAATTTGACGCATGCAAACCACACCAGACATGTTCTAACCAGCAGGCCCATGTCAACAGTACAGATACTTAATAAATAACCCTCTATAGATTAAAAGAATTAGCATATGCTTTTTGTTTTTCACAAGCTTTGGAGACGTAACGTAAATTCCGCTTTCAAATAAAAGGTCACCTATAACTTTGACTGGAGGATGTGTTCAAAATGACATCAATGTTTTCAAAGTGCACTGCGAAGGGAGCACAACTGTAAACATGAAGATCACTAAAACTTAATTGTAAAAATTGTTTAAAAGCAAATTACACCTAAGAGAGATGACCTTAATGCTTTTTTATTTTTAATAATTCCAACTTTGAATGTTAAAATGTTCTAAATGGATAGAGCATAGGGGGGATAAGTGGGAATAGAACACAGCCAGGAATTATATTTCAAACTACAGTTCCAAAGGTGTAGTTGTGAGTGCAAGTTGCGAGAGGTGTAGTTGTAGGTGTAGTTTGCGACACAGTTTGCGAATGTTCGTTGGAGCGACGGATTTGGGAAACGGCAAATCAACAAACTATGATTGTAACATCGGAACTTGCAACCTTAGTTGGCTAACGATGGTTTTGGGAAACGCACCCCTGGATGGTAGTATGAAGCAGAGTAAAGCTGAAAAAATTGAAAGAGAAACAAGAGCACTGAAGTAATTGCTGATGAGAGACGTTTTTGCCACTAGAGGGCGTGTATTCATAACAAACAAAGGCATATTTTCTCGACATTGTGACTGATATATTTTTTCCAATAGTCTACAGAAAAAACACTGTTATACAATGACTTGCCTAATTACCCTAACCTGCCTAGTTAACCTAATTAACCTAGTTAAGCCTTTAAATGTCACTTTAAGCGGTATAGAAGTGTCTTGAAAAATATCTAGTCAAATATATTGTACTGTCATCATGGCAAAGATAAACATGAATAAGTTATTAGAAATTAGTTATACAACGATTATGTCTAGAAATGTGTTGTAAATGTGTTCTCTCCATTAAACAGAAAAAAATACTGAAGGATGAAAATTAAACAGGAGGGCTAATAGTTCCGACTTTAACATTGTAACTCATGTACTCATGTACTTATGTAGGTGCAGGGAAAAAAACAGTGTTGGAATAAATTACATATAGGGAGGATCAGCTCTGCATTGTAGATGACATCAGTGCATCTGTGACTGGAGGGAAACAGAAGGTTTTCATTATGGCGGGACGGCTGAGGCGGATGTTCACCTGCTTTGAATCCGGCTGTGGTAAAGATTCAGTCGGAAAGGAATGTCCATCATGGGAGGTCTGAACGTTAAACACTGATGTTTTTATTGTTTCGTTTTAAGCCATGAGTGGAGTCATCATCAGATGCAGGCAAATTAGATGGTCGACTAGGGCCAAACCTTACAGTATATATACTGCTGCGGGACACATGCAGATAAAGATAGACTGAGGAATGTTGGTGAACAAACTATTTCCAATGGATTTCCATTGTATGGTAAAAATAAAAATGTAAGTCCATGGGACTAAGTCTGAACTGTATAGTCACAGCATGCTTCAAAATTGAAATGTTTGTTTATTTACTGTTTTGAATTGTGCTATGGGACCTCGATTTATGCAACTTTTGGTGATTTATGTCTATACATATTTTGAAAAATATCTAGTCAAATATTATTTACTGTCATCATAGCAAAGATAAAATAAATCAGTTATTAGAAATAAGTTATTAAAACTATTATGTTCAGAAATGTGTTGAAAAAATATTTTCTTTCTTAAACAGAAATTGACTTCTGACTTCAATTCTGACTGCTAAAACACTTACTTTGTTAAACTGCAGTTACATTTTTGACATCAAACATTGTCAGGGCAGAAATTAAGTTTTCATACGACAATACTGCTGCATAAATAAACTGAAAAGACCTGTGATTTTTTTTACTGTATTTTTTGTTTTTTTTAAATTGTTTAATTTTGCATATTTTTTTAAGTTTCTATTTTAAATAGTACGTTTTAATTTTATAATTCTAATTAAATAAATGTAATTATTTTTGTACTTTTTTTTCAATTTTTTCAATTTTACTTTTTTCTTTTATTTTATTTTATTTCAATTTTAAAATTCATTTTCAAATTTTGTATGTTTAATTTAAATACATTTTATTTTATTTTAAAATTATTTTTATATTTATTTTTTGAATTCGACTTTAATTTTAAATTTCACCTTTTTAAGCTATAATTTGTACATTAAATTAAATTAAATATAATTTATACAATAATTTTTAATAGCGTTTTTAAATGTTATTTTTTATTTTAAATTGTACTTTTTAATTTTGATATTTTAATTTCAATTATTTATCAATTGCTTTATTTACAATTCATTCTAATTTTACTTTTAATTTTTATTTTTTTATTAATTACATAATGTTTAATTTTTAAATTAAGTTTTTATTTTCAAATTTTTATTTGACTTTAATTTTTTGTTTTATTTTATTTTATTCTCCCATTAACATATCATTATCAAATAACTGAGTCATACAGAGTCAAAGGTCATGGTAAACAATATTCTGTCCTACAACTTTGAAAGCTGCATTGATTTAGTTTGACAGGATTATGGCAAAGCTAGTCTCTATTTCTCCTTCAGACTGCTTTATTATCATCTGTTGCATAAAGCCAAACATTGCCAGCAGAATCTCCGGTATCAGCAAAGAGATGTGCAAATCAGCTGTTGCCAAGCACTGGCACAATCAGAGACATGTGATGCTCACTGACTGCGCAAACCTCACATTCACATCCAGAACCAGTTTGGCAAAAGACAGGCTACATTTCATGTTCAATACACATTCATGTTTGCATTTAACTGAAATAGCTCTAATAGCACAATAGCTCTACTTTAATTTTTAGTAGAGATTCATTGAAATGACTGAAATTTGTTCAAACACAAAGGCTTTGTATTTGTCATGCATTTAAGTGTTGCACTTTAAGATCTCTCACTATGTTTCAATATATATATACAGTTTACAGTTACAGTTTTGACAGAAGTCAAAATTATTAGCCCTCCTGTGATTTTCTTTTTTAAAATATTTCTTAAACAATGTTTAACAGAGCAAGGCATTTTTTTCACAGTATTTCCTGTAATATTTAAGAGCATTCCTTAAATCGTCTTAAAAAATTCAAAAACTGCTTTTATTCTAGCCAAAATAAAACAAATAAGACTTTCTCCAGAAGAAAAAATAGGAAACTGTGAACAATTCCTTGCTCTGTTAAACATCATTTGGGAAATATTTAAATAAGATAAATAATCACAGGAGGCTAATGATTCTGACTTCAACTGTACAGGTATATCACTTTAGCGTTTGATTGTTTAATGTTAATGATCTTAGGTAATGATTTGCATTCAGTCGGATAGATCTGTCATTGTTGTGTGTCTCCGGGGGGGTTTGTGTCCTCTGAGTGCTATTGAGTTAGTGACGGTTAAGACTATTAGCTGATTGTGTGAGCTGTTAAACTGCTGCTTTCTTACTGCTCATGTCCATCACAACACAAAGAGCTGTGTCCTTCTAATTGCTTTGGGCTTTGAGACCGAAAGTACAGGATAGAGAGCTTTATGGGCGGCTTTGTGGAAGTAAATGGGCCCCCGGTATACTTCAAACTAGGGGGAAAAAGTTCATTGGGTTTACAAAATGTTTTTAAGGTAAGCGGTTGCAAACAATTAAAAAAAAAAACAATAATATAATATTATATATATATATATATATATTATATTAGGTGATGCAGTGGCGCTGTAGGTAGTGCTGTCGCCTCACAGCAAGAAGGTCGCTGGTTCGAACCTCGGCTCAGGTGGTATTTCTGTGTGGAGTTTGCATGTTCTCCCTGCCTTTGCATGGGTTTCCTCCGGGTGCTCTGGTTTCTCCCACAGTCCAAAGACCGTAGTGTATGAGTGTGTGTGTGAATGTGTGTGTGGATGTTTTCCAGAGATGGGTTGCGGCTGGAAGGGCATCCGTTGCGTAAAAAACTTGCTGGATAAGTTGGCGGTTCATTCCACTGTGGCGACCCTGGATTAATAAAGGGACAAAGCCGACAAGAAATTGAATGAATGAATATATATTATGTTCTTCGACTATTATATATACTATACTATACTATTATATTCGAGACTCTTATCGCGTGATTAAAAACATGTTGATGTTAATCTATTCTCAAAGTTGGGTTGGGAGCTGGGTCTGCTCTATGCAATCTATGATGACTTTCACCTTGATATTTTAGCACGGATGTATACCTGACCAGATGTATACCTGACCAGTGAGCCGTCTGAATCAAATCAGCAGGATGCCCTTCTGGATCTTTCACTTACTTCGAAGACACTACTGACTGTGTTTACATGGACATCTGTAATGTAGTTATTTGCCTTACTAGACAATAAAATAATTAAGGTGTTTACGTGAAGTGCTTTCATGTAAGAGTTTTCTGTAATTTTGGATAACTTTAACTGCAGTTTGGCCCTTACATTCACTCATGAACATTTCATTCATGCCCCTGTGACAAACTGGGGTATTAGACACAAACAAGGAGTAAGGAATTTAATAACGCACGCCAAATGGAAAAAAAAAAATAATAATTTCTGTGTGTGTGTGTGTGTGTGTGTGTGTATGTGTGTGCAGTCTTTTACGGGAGTTGTCCGGTAGAAATAAAAAAATGGGATGGTTGCGGGAGAGTGTTCTGAAATACGGGATACTCCCAGGCATGGGAGTGTTGGCAGGTATGCTTACCAGTTTAATAATGATTTGATTTGCTGTAGTTAAAATTCAGACTGAGAGCTTATAATGGGGCTCTGTCGTCATCTTGTGGATATAAAATGTCAACCGTCTTTGGTCTACTCTGAGAGGCTAATGGCCATCGACGAGCTCTCTCAGAAATTTTAAAATAGGCACTATTCTTATAAATAAACTACATAGTTGCAATCTCAACAATGACATTCTTGACTAAAAAAAAGCCTCAAAAGTACTATTTTGTTGTCTAACAGCAGTGATATTTGTCAAACTGTAGAGTGTCTCTCTGCTTGTTGTTGACTGTATATGGACGGAGCAATACACAAAGGTGAAGGGTGAAGAGGCTGTTATGTGATGTTACTGGCAAAATATCGCACAGCTATCAGCCAATCAAGGCAAGACAAGGCAAGTTTATTTATATAGCACATTTCAATAAGAATAGATGTTATAAGATAATGAAAAAGAAAATAAAAATTCAAGATTCAAGAACCACACAGAACCGTTGGATATATATATATATATATATAAAAAATAATAAAATATTTTGTGAAAACATTGTGTAAACAGTATATAGTGCAACATCAAAATAACCTCAAAAAATCCTTTGAACTCATAAGTTAGCTATAGACAGGGCTTTGATAAATACACACACTGCATGACTTAATTATTATATTGAACTTTGTTTAACGTATTTTGGTAACACTTAATTTCAAGTCACAATTCATACTATTAACAAACCATTAACTAGGACTTTAAGCTAATTAGCTGCTGCTTAATAGTTAGTAGGGTGGAAGTTGGTTTTACGTATCGAGTAGGATTAGGAACATAATACCTGACTAATCATTATCCATCCATCCATCCATTGATCCATTGATCCATCCATCCATCCATTGATCCATCCATCAATCTATTGATCCATCCATTAATCCATCCATCCATCCATCCATCCATCTATTGATCCATCCATCCATCCATCCATCCATCCATCCATCCATCCATCATCCCATCCATCCATCCATCCATCCATCCATCCATCCATCCATCCATCCATCCATCCATCCATCCATCCATCCATCCATCCATCCATCCATCCATCATCCCATCCATCCATCCATCCATCCATCCATCCATCCATCATCCCATCCATCATCCCATCCATCCATTCATCCATCCATCTATCCATTTAATTAGTTTTTTTTTTTATCGATTGACAGCACTAGTTAAAACACGTATAAATGACTCATTCTTGAAAAAAGGTAAAGGAGCTGTGTGCGTGTGCACATTTGAATAATGTCTGGTTGTAAACGGGTTTTGAGCATTTAAAAAGCTGTCAATCAAAATGTTCTTGTCGGGCTCGGACCAAATTGTGCCTAACTTTTATGGCCCGATTACAGCTCTAGGAGAGACTCCCCTGATGATTGTGAGGAGCTTTGGGTGTATGGCCATGCACAAAAAAATGCTTTACAGTACATTATTACTTTAGCTTTTACAAACATAGTTCTCTATATATAATTTCTTTAAAAAAATATCTCGCCTCAAACTATTAAAATGTCAATAAGTCACTCTGTTGAATTTTCAACATCAAAACTGGACAGAGCAGAGATAAATCTCCCATAATGCAATTCACAACCATAAATAAACAACACACCTGTGAATCACAAAATTAGGAAACTGTTAATTAACAGACAGTGAATAAGACTACTCTACTTCTCTAATCATAAGTAATCTGCTTGCACACTGACTGAGTTTTATGAACTGTTAATTTGGTAGTATTGACTGGACAAGCTCTTTTAGTAGATGATTTGCTTTTTGATTGGCCTTTATCTGAGCTGATATATGTGGATTGTGTCAAAGTAAACTTTGTCTGAAAGGAACCAAAGCTGCACTTAAAAGCTTTCGGAAGATAAGCATCCTGCCATGCTGCAAATAAATGAGTGCAGTTTTACCGCAGGCAGCTGTGTCTCATCTCACTGTAAATAAAGCTTGCCGTATACAGACCTGATCATAGCCCTGAACTCCACACGAGGACACAGGTCAGACTGAACTCAGCTGCAACATTAAATTGAGTTGTTGTCATTTTTAGTGCTTGAATTAATTGCACCCGTGTTTCATTTTTATAGCATTCAGATATGAGATGCGTGCGGTCTGTGATCAAAGATGACTCTATCCATCCATCCATTCATCTATGGTTCCTTTGTTTTATCATTCATTTAATACTTCCTTCCTTTCTTCTGTTCATCTATCCATCCATCTATCCATCCATCCAATCTTCCATCCATCAATTCATCCATTGTTCCTTCATTTTATTATTCCATCCATCCATCCATCCATGCATAAATCCATCCATCCATCCATCCATCGTTCCTTTGTTTTAACTTTACATCCGTCCATCCATCATCCATCAATTCAATCATCCATCATTCCTTCGTTTTATCATTCCATCCATCTATCCATCCATCCTTCCATTCATCCATCCATTCATTCATTGTTCCTTTGTTTTATCATCCATCCATCCATCCATCCATCGTTCCTTAATTTTATCATTAGTTCCATCCCTCCTTCCATCCATCCATCCATCCATCCATCCATCCATCCATCCATCCATCTATTCATTCATTCATCCATCGTTCCTTTTTTATCTTTACATTCGTCCATCTATCATCCATTAATTCATCCATCCATCATTCCTTTGTTTCATCATTCCATCCATCCATCTATCCATCCATCCTTCCATTCATCCATCGATCCATTCATCATTCCTTCATTTTATCATCCCATCCATCTATCCATCCATCCATCCATCCATCCATCCATTCATTCATCCATCGTTACTTCATTTTGTCATTCCATCCATCCATCCATCCATCCATCCATCCATCCATCCATCCATCCATCCATCCATCCATCCATATATTGTTCTATCCTTCTGTTCGTCTGTCGATTCATCCATCCATCCATCTATCCATCCATCCATTTATACATTTATTGTTCTATCCTTCTGTTTGTCTGTCCGTCAATCCATCCATCCATCCATCCATCCATCCATCCATCCATATATTGTTCTATCCTTCTGTTCATCTGTCCATCCATTCATCCATTTAATTTTATATGCTTTTATTGTACATCTGCTCACATAAACTCGACTTAAACCACCATTTTTTAAACTTTCATGCTTGTTAGTCACTAGACAACGATTGATGAGAAGTCAGTCTTATTATTTTTAGATATTTATCTTATCTATTTAACAGCTTATATGCATACTATATGCAAATAAATAGAGATGATTGACTCAAATGCTGGATTGTTTCCACCAATCCTTGAACAAAATATGGTCAAAACAATTGTTGGGTTAATTTTTTCAAAAGCAAATAAAGCAGAGATTCAGTTTATGAGTCAAATATACCAAGTAGGGATATTTTATGTATGTGTGGTGGAGCTTTTCTGCAATGATGAGTCCCACAAAAACCATTACAAAGTTCGCAGTACACACACACAAATGGAGACTCCTGCTGTATGATTGAAGTGTCCTTGTTTATATTTGTCCTGAAAGTCTGCAGATGTGCTGATTCCAGTGATTATGTTTTACATAGTAATTTTTTTGTCTTTTCTTCATTACAAACATGCATGTTTTTATTTTATTTTATTCTTTCATTAACATATCATTATCAAATTACTGGGTCATACAGAGTCAATGGTCACATGGATGACTGATCACAGAGAGTTGGATCAGATCTTTTAATCCCAGTTTATTCTCAAATCCTGCTTTGTCGACACGATTATACACTTTACTATAGAGACATGTTAATGTGCCCCTGTCCATCAATTCGGTGGTTGGGGAAAAGCGGTCGTTGTCGTGGGCTTCAAAATCACTGGGATTTGGATCCTATTTTAACATCAGAAGATTTAAAAAAAAGAAACTTATTGTGTTTATATCACTCCAATATGACAGTGGACACACTATGCACAGTTTTGTCTAAACAGCTTCCAACAGTGGACTTTGCATTATAGATACCCTTTAATTTTATTTTGCTCACCCCATTGGAAGATTAATTTGCTTGTTATAAAGAATAACTCAATTATTTGACCTTATTTCTGAAAACAAGACAATTACTGTTTTATTTGGCGTATTTTGAATCTTTGGACTAGAAACAAGACAAAAACTCTTAAGTAAGGCAAGCATTTTCTTACAGTATGGTGAGCTGCTTCTGAAACATCATATAGGCAATCTCCATGCAGCAGAAAAAGTTTGGCAAAGTCGAGCAGCACCTCGCTGGACAGAGAAGGGCGTCCTGCGTTGATTATGAGGACAGAACATGCTGCACGTCCCCCTTTGGAGCCCCCTGCCCTGTAACCCAATCTGATCTGATTATTTTCATTCCAGCCGATCGCAGTGTTGGCGGCGAGAGTGAAAGCAGCCCGCCTGACTCTGCCATGACTCACTGTTGTTGCTCGTTTGCTTTTCAATGGCATCAATTGATCTGCCGTTTTTTTCACGCCAGCATAAACACCTCCGGCGCAGCGCTGAAGTGACCCAGAGATATGAAACGATGTGGAGGGGAAACGTGCGCATAAAAATAGCCTTTTCTGCGGTTTCATTAGCATCCCGTCTCTGCCTGTGGACATTGAGACTGTTTTCCTTTTTCAGAGAGAAATGCTAAATCTCCTCTGATCACCCTCAGGGGTGCAGGCCGCTTTTGAAGATACTGCTGGTGCAGTATCTGGTGTAGTGTGTGTGTGTGTGTGCACACATGGCAAACACATGCAAGCGGGCACACACAATCGAACGGCGTCCAATCCAGTTTACACAAAGGAGTCTGTCCACCACATAGGTGCATTCATGTCATTTAAAGGAGAAGTGTGGGATTTCTGTGTTTTGTTAGTGGAGTTTACTGTATTTTGTTAGTGATGTTTTGCTAACACACTAGTTTTACTGTTTCTGCAGTGTGTGGTGTGTGCTCCATGCACTTAAAAACGTTCTGTATGCACAGAAAAATGTTCAACATAATAAAATGTAGAGAAAAAGCATGGTATCCCAAAATGCAATGCACTAAACTTGACTTTCTATTACCAATAATTTGTATTCAGCATTTTATAAACAATTTTTATTTTGACTTTTAACTTTTGTCACTATAGATAATAATAATAATAATAATAATAATAATAATGCTACTAATAATAATCAATGAATAAACAAATAGGGGTGGCGCAGTGGGTAGCACTGTCGCCTCACATCAAGAAGGTCACTGGTTCGAGCCTCAGCTGGGTCAGTTGGCATTTCTGTGTGGAGTTTGCATATTCCCCCCTGCGTTCGTGTGGGTTTCCTTCCGGTGCTCCAGTTCCCATACAGTCCAAAGAGGTGGTACAGGTGAATTGGGTAAGCTAATTTGTCCGTAGTGTACGAGTGTGTGTGAATGAGAGTGTGTGGGTGTTTTCCAGTGATATGTTGCAGCTGGAAGGGCATCCTCTGTGTAAACATATGCTGGATAAGTTGGCGGTTCATTCCTCTTAGGCGACCCCTGATTAATAAACAGATCCATCCACTGGGGTTTACTGTTGGACCAATAAGATTTGAAAGCCAGAACTGTTTCTCGTCACTGTTTGAGTCGCTGTTGTTACGGCTGAATCGGTTCTTAACAATTGCGTTCGACGGCACAGAAATTACTCACTTCAGCTTTGCAAATTTCCCACACTGGGTCCATCACGTGTTGTTTATTTTTTCCCACCCGTCCATCATGGCCATTGTGATTCAAGCACACACACACACAAGGCACACATGTTACATAAGCGTTCACTACAACTCATTAGGGCTTCCTGAAGCTGCCACTCCTCTCCTGGAGCTGCATTAGTGAAATGAGATAAGCAGATTGATGAAGACGGCCGCTAATTTCTCCCTGCTGATCGACGAGCTTTGTGCTGAGTCCAACATCATTACTTTAATCAGCTAAAACTTCTCGTCTCAGCATGACCGTATATTTAGTGCTGCGGTAAACACACATTCAGGACTTCCTCGTGTTTATTCCTCATACGATTATGACAAGATGTTATAGAAATCTCTGATGTTCAACTTAAAATACCCTGCAGATCTTTTTTATACTGCTGTATGTTCAAAATTACATAATAAATACAATGAGCTCTATCATACATTCAACATAATGTTGTGCCAGGAGCAACACAAGTGTTTTTTTTGCTAGCTACAGCTCAGCAGCGGTATCATTTTCGCGTCTTATGCTACGTTGTTTAAATAGCAAATGCATTTGTGCCCATTTCTGCACCCATGGGCGTACTGGTTTGATAAACGCAGCTGTTCAGACATACACTGACACAAAGAGTCGTGGTGTTAATTTGTTTCTTTTAATGACAGCAGAACTGTACAACCGTACAAGCAAAAAAAAATTTACATTTATTTTTATATCTTTTTTTATCCACAAAGTGTGCAGCTTTTTTCACTGCAGTGTATCTTAATGGGCTTCTGGTTGAACATTTCAAGTACACTACTAGTACATTGATATTTGTATACTTACTAAATAAAGTATACTTTTTTACTTGACCTTTACTTTAGTATACTTCTTTTTCCTAAGGGTGCATTTACTGACTTACCTAGATCAGTCTTGTACAGCCAGAGGGAGTATTGCTGCTCTGACAGCCAAGTTGGGTCAAAGCTAGGGATACTCCAATCAGGATTTTTGCAGCTAATATTAAGTACCGATTCCTTGTCATAGTGTTCGGCTGCTACTGAGCACCGATTCTAATGCTTCAGGATTTATAATGCATTGAGCACATTTTACCTTAAGTATGAACCTTAAGAGAAGATCTTGCCTTACCTAAGGGAATAAATAAAGGATGCTGCATATAAAACCTTAAACACGTCTCTTTAGGTGTGAACGTGTCATGGTCAGAAGCAGCTTTACAGAAAATAATTCATCCATTCATTTTACTTCGGGCTTAGTCCCTTATTTATCAGGGGTCACCACAGCGGAATGAACTGACACAGAAAATAATATAACACAGATATAAACATTGGTAAGAAAAATTGCAAAGCAATTTGGAAACACTGCAAATGATGAAAGAAGAATTTAACATGTCTTAATCAGGGGCGGATTGACCATCTGGCAATTCTGGCAAATGCCAGAAGGGCCAGACCAGTTTTTTTCTATTTTTTTTTATTTATTAATATTTATTGTTTTTACATGCAGGCAGCTTTTATCTCTTGCAAAAATTGGAATATGATAATAATAATAATAATAATAATAATAATAATAAAAAGTTAAGCTAATGCTACTTGGTGTTCAGAAAAGAGCGGAGTTTTGAAACCTTTGCTTTGGATAGTTAGGAAATCAGGATAAGCAAAATGATTGACACACAAGTAAAATTATTTTGTTTAGTAGAGGTTTTCAGCTGTTTTGCAACATTAGAAGAGCAATACACACATTTAAAGGCTGGGCGCAATGTTTGTCACAAATTTTACTATGCATTTTAATAAAATAACGTACACAGACGATTATATTCATTATTACACCCATTTACAAAAAAAGGCAAAATGGCTTAAGCTGAGTTTGCACTGAATGCAAATTTAATAGTATTCGCACAAGTAACTTGCATAAAATGTCAATGCAAATGTATAAATATAGACAAATTCCCTCAGTACGTTATGAATGATGAGGAATGTGCGGTGTGTTTATCATAAATGTGTAGAATTAATTTCTAACCTATATTTTGCTCAAGTTCAAAATATTCAACTGTTAATTTGAACCCACCATTAGATAATATTGTTGTAACTACAGCTGGTGCAATTTTCCACAAAAAGTTGCGAAATTAATTTGAGCAAGATTAAAATGTTGCACATTTGTTCAAGAGGATAAAAAAATAAATGTTTCTGTTGAATATCCAGTACATATCCGCCCTCATCTGATATATTTCAGTATGAACGTGTCTGTATTATATGAAGTGTTTGCAGAGCAGCTTTTAAGGCTCCATATCACCTGATGAGCTACAATGGAAGGATCTTCTTAAACGACCGGATGTTTTTAAACACACGAATAGGTTTGATGATCTAATTTCTTTGTATATGCTCTGCATAGGCAGCCTTTCTAGTGTTCAGCTATTGTTTTAAATGGGAGGTTCCTGCACCCCAAAATCTTTTCAGGTAAAACACACCAGTGAGACACTGACACCTTCTGGTGGATTAAATATTACATATAATTTATAGGATGAGAAGTTCAGGGCACGGTTTTTCAAAAGTAATCTACTAGGATTTTGAATAAGTGATTGGATCAAATCTTGAAAATGTTTTTTTCAAAAGAAAAAATGGATTACATAATCGGATTAGATCACACATAATGCAATTTTGGTTTTGATCCAGATCAAACCTTTAGTTTGTTTTTTTTAGACCTTTTCATCGGATTTGGATCACTTTAATCCAAAAAATCTGGATTAAACTGATCCCATGAGAAGGGTGGATTCAGCGTGGATTTCATGCCCAAAATGTGATGAAAACTTTAAAAATGTATCAAATAATACTATATTTGGATCATGCAGTATCTTACAAGAGATCCTATTTATTCATAAGGTTTAATTGTATTTGTTGATCCGTCAGGCTACAGTGATTAGGTAGACTTTAACGTATGCAGCCTTTCAGTATAGGCATACAGCAAAGTAGAAAGAGTTTGGCCTCATAAAAATAATCCCCCAAACAGCAGTCAAAATGTATCAAAAACAATTAATTTTATTCTGTCACTAATAATATATATTCATCACATTACATCCGGATTAAACCTTTTGAAAAACCGGACACTGGAGGTTCTTTATGGACTGCAATGAAAGTTTTAATTATGATACTAATTATGTTTTTATTTATTTAGTTTTTTTTTTTTTAGAATCATGGGAATTGGGTGTTGTATCTGTTGCTTTGGTTCCACAGAGAATATTGGGAAATGTAATTTAGTGTTTCATCAAAATTTTGAAGATAAAGTTGTATTTTCATTCATTTATTTTCTTTTTGGCCTAGCCCCTTTATTAATCAGGGGTCGTCACAGCGGAATGAACCGTCAACTTATCCAGTACATGTTTTACACGGCGGGTGCCCTTCCAGCCACAGCTCAACACTTGGAAACACCCATACACTCTCAAGTTCACACACATACACTACGGCCAATTTAGCTTATTTAATTCACCTGTACCGCATGTCTTTGGACTGTGGGGGAAACCAGAGCACCCGGAGGAAACCCCCGCCAACACAGGGAGAACATGCAAACTCCAAACTCCACACAGAAATGCCAACTCTATATAAATGCCAAAAATATATAATTTTTTTTTTGTATTTCATGTGTTTTATATTTTATGAATAGTGTATGTAATAACTGTACAAAATAACTTAAACAATTATTAAAATGTCATAAAAAATTGTCATATACTATTATAGGATCATATGATAGATAAAAATAGTTCTTTTTATTTTATTTAGAATTTTAGTGTCAGAAAAAACCCAAATGTTGATTAATAATATTTCATATTAATTATAATGCATTCATTCATTCATTCATTTTCTACCACCGGGTCGCGGGGGCAGCAGTCTTAGGTGAGATCCCCAGACTTCCTTCTCCCCAGACACTTCCTCCAGCTCCTCCAGGGGGATCCCAAGTTTTCCCCGAGGCCTCCTCCTGGTGGGACATGCCTTGAACACGTCCCAGGGTAGGCGTCCAGGAGGCATCCAAAATAGATGCCCGAGCCACCTCAGCGGACTTCGTTTGATTTGGAGGAGCAGCGGCTCTACTCCAAGCTCCTCCTGGGTGTAAGAGCTCTTCTCCCCATCCATAAGGGTGCGCCCTGCCACCCTGCGAAGGAAACTCATTTCGGCCACTAGTAACTGAGAACTTGTCCTTTTTGACCCAAAACTTATGACCGTAGGTGAGAGTAGGAATGTAGATTGACTGGTAAATCGAAAGCTTTGCCTTTTGGCTAAGCTCCTTCTTTACCACAATGAATCGGTACATTGACCGCATTACTGCTGCAGCTGCACCAATCAGCCTGTCAATCTCACACTCCATTCTTCCCTCACTCATGAACAAAACCCTAAGACACTTGAACTCCTCCACCTGGGGTAAGGACTTTCCTCCAACCTGGAGATAGCAAAACACATTTTTTTCCGATGAAGCACCTTGCATGGCCTTGGACTTGGAGGTGCTGATGCTGAGTCACAGTCGGCAACAAACAGCCCCAGTGCATGCTGAAGGTCCATGTTCGATAAAGCCAATAGCACAACATCATCTGCAAGATGAAATCCTGTGGCCCTGAACCGGACCCCCTCCAGCCCAAGGCTGCACCCTGAAATTCTGTCCATAAAATTATGAACAGAATTAATGACAAAGGGCAGCCCTGCCGGCTATGTGAACCAGACACCTACTCTGTTCATACAGGGATGTGACGGCCCTTAATAGAGCGTCTTTGACCCCATACTCCCTGAGCACCCATTAATTCTAATAATTAATTTTATTTATTTATAAAATTAAGCATATTTTTATTTTTTATATAATAAATAAATACATACATTTTGAAAACGTCGAACATTTTGTAAGTATATAGTATTGTGGCTTTATATGTCTAGTGATATTAATACAAGTATTTTGATTATTCTTCATTGACAGTGGGAAAAATTCCCAATGATCACCAAAAAAAATAAACAAAGTACACTTTAGTTGGGTATGGCAATGTACATTATTTTAATAGACTCATTTCAGTGGCAGCCTTATTTGATTGAATTTGAAATACTCTTACTACCAAATAGTTACAAAATATAATATAGAAATATACAATAGAAATATACAAAACAAACACAGTTTACTTTTTTTTTTTTTTGTCCATAAGCTTTTTATTTGCCTCTGTGTGCATATAAACTCATGTAGTATTTGTTTTTGCCACTAGGAGACAGTGCAAGAATATAAAATATGAGCTTTTTAAATCACCCAGAGATCCTGTTTGTGTCCCATCCATGGTTTTGGTTTGCAAAATAAAGTCCTCCAACCACAACACACACACACACACACACAGTGTTTACTGAAGAAAACGAGCAAGACTTCACACTCTGAAGACTGTTCGCTGTTAATTTCTTATATTATTGCATAAGAGCTGTGATCCAGAATTCAACAGCTGTTTCAACAAATGTAGTTGTGATTTATCCAGCTTTTTAGAAAGCCTGTTGATTCAATACTGAGGTGAAGTTCGACTCAGAGAAAAACTCTGAATCCACACCAGATGAGCATCAGAGGGAATTGTGGGAAAACGGCCATAACGGATATTAAAGCTCAACATCTCCCCAGGGGGTTTGTTGCTTAGTTAACACCTAAAATCACACTTACTGGTAGACAAAGAACTCTGAATGAGTGCAAATTAATGTGTACACTGCAGAAAAATAACCAAAAGAAATGCTTTTCACTCTTTTCACTACCTCATACAGTTTTTGTCTTGTTTCTTGTTGGCTGAGCAAAGTTATCTTATTTCAAATTAAAAAACAAGATTATTTTGCTTACCTGGTGGAGCATTTAGCTTGTTTTAAGAAACATCTAACTTAATTTTAACAATATTTCTGGAAAAAAAAGACAATATTTTTTGTTTGTCTTGAAAATGCTTCTTGACTTCAGCATTTTTAGATATAGACTAGAAACAAGACGAACACACAAAGTAATCGTTTTTTTGTACAATGATAGCATCCTAATGTGAAGCAAATCTTTTCAAAGGTCCCCCCCAAAAAACAACAACAACAAAATAAACAATCGTAAATGCAAATTAGGTGTGTTTTTGTTAAGTAGAGTGGCTCACTATAGCATTGGTATCCTAGCAACCAACAGTCAAACAAGGCTAGACGAATGGAGACAGCTTACTAATTAATTTCCATCTCACATTATTTACAATAACCACTTTTTTTTAAGGTAGGACAGTAGTCAGAAAGGAAGCCAAGTGGGAGAAAGAGGGGGGTGTAGGGTCGGGAAATGTCCTTGAGCTGGGATTCGAACTCAGGATGCCCTTAAGTGCTACGGCACTATATGTTAGTGCGCCAACCACACTAACCATCTTAAATTAATGTAAAACATTATTATTATAATTATTATTAATAATAATAATATTGCAAATTCATTCATTCGTTTTCTATTCGGTTTAGTCCCTCCGTCAATCTGGGGTCGCCACAGTGGAATGAACTATTAACTTATCAAGCGTATGTTTTACGCAGCGGATGCCCTTCCAGCTGCAAACCATCACTAGGAAACACCCGTACACACTTATTCACACACATGCACTATTTAGCTTATTCAATTCCCCTATAGCGCATGCATTGGGCTTGTGGGGGAAACCCAGGAGGAAAGCCATGCCAACATGGGGAGAACATGCGAACTCCACACAGAAACTGACCCAGCGAACTTCTTGCTGTTAGGCGATTGTGCTACCCTCTGCGCCACCATGACACCCATATTTTTTTGCAAATGATGGTGTTTTATTAGAATTTTGGCATTTCCATCACTCTTTTCGACTTCAAAATGCGCATTAGCATAGGGTGACCCCTCTACTGTGACTTTTGATATATATTCTCTGTCCATAATATTAGTTGATTTGCCAACAACTCATATATGGATTTGTTTATTTGTTTAAAAAGTAAATATACGTGGTCGTTTTTCTCAGTTTTAATGTTGTTAGATAATTGAGCATTTGGAAAATTTCCTTGACTTATATTTGCATCTAATACACAATTCATTGATAATGTACACAAATGGTTGTTTTGTTGTTTGCTTATGCAGTAAACTCTGTGATTCAGCATTACAAGACATATTGAAGCTGAAATATTGTCCACAGAGAGGTTTTGAGTTCCATTCTGAAAACATAAAAAGATAAAAGATGCAAAATAGACTTAGTCATAATAGTGGTGAAAGGCTACTGTTGCTATTACAAAACAATAACATACTTTTTAATCAGGCTGACCAAAAAATACATGCTTATACTGTGTTTCAGTTTTATTTTAGAGTACAGTAGCTGTTTACAGTTTGCATTGTTCAACAATTGTGCAGAGGGCTTTAGACACAACATGTTTGTGTCCGGTGCATGCAATCAATTATCTGCTTTGATTGAGGTTCTATTTATAGCGTATTTACTATTGCCAGAGTTTGATAGAAGAAGAATAGAAAAAGAATCACAGCTAAAGCGAGGGATCAGTTCTCAAGTCCATCAGCTATAGAACCAGGAATTGATGGCGGAAATGTAACTAGTTTACATATGTGTAAAACAAATATATTATTTGTATGAATTCATAAGCTTTCATTTATACTAATACGTATGATTTGTGAAAAAGGAGGCGTACTCCTAAACCATTGGGGGGTGGGAAATGATTAATACACTAAAATGTGTGATTGAGATCATACAAATTAGCCACTAAATCAAAAGATTACAAATTGATGATGGATGGATGGATGGATAGATAGATAGATAGATAGATAGATAGATAGATAGATAGATAGATAGATAGATAGATAGATAGATAGATAGATAGATAGATAGATAGATAGATAGATAGATAGATAGATAGATAGATAGATAGATAGATAGATAGATAGATAGAGCATTCAATCAAGTTTACATTATTTTGTAAAGTGATTTTCACTTGCATGAGTTTGTGGACGTGGAGATAGTGCAAATACAAGCATCAGATGTGTGTCTAATATATATATATATATATATATATTTATATATATATATATATATATATATATATATATATATATATATATATATATATATATATATGTATATGTATATGTATATGTATTGTATTTTAGTTTTTTCCCTTTTAATTACTGATCATTTGATGCACTTTGGTCTACTCTCTGTATTATACGATAAAGTCTACATCGCATACACGGCCAGCCTGGAAGTACAATATGAACATTAATATAGCAGCATTTTTTAATAATACTTTATAACAGTAATTAATATTTTTACAGTTCTGTGACAGTTATGTTTAGGGTTGGGGTGGGGGTAGGCATTAAAAATACATTTTATTGGGTAATTTAATAGATAACATAAATAATGTTCGGTAGAACTACTGTTCTTACATTACTGTGACGATTGAGTTTAGGGTTAGGGGTAGGCATTAAAAAATACAATTTATTGGGTAATTTAATAGATAGCATTAATAATACTCAGTGCAACTCTGTTTTTGCTGTGCTGTGAAGGTTGGGTTTAGGGCTGGGGTGGGGGTAGACATTAATAAAGCACAATAATTAAAAATGTAATAAATAATATAAATAATTCTTGTTAGCTTCCTGCCGCAACCATATCCGATCTAAAAACAACCATATTATGCTGCCTAATTGCCACTTTTCACTACTGCAGCTCCTCGCCTCTTTTCGTGTTCAAACCAAACCAAGATCTGCGTGACTTTTCACATGGCAGGTTTTTACGTCCTTCTTACATGTTAAGAGTAGAGTTGATTGTCTTGAAAAGAGAATAAATCTTAACAAAGTCCACAAAGACATGACTTAGTAAAGAATGAGGTCATGTGTCATTTTAATTGTTGCTTTAGTCTGAATGTAAATCCCATCGTCAGGCAGCGCTGCATGAGAGAGTGGACCACAGCACATCAAGCGAATCAAAAAGGTAAAAAAAGAAAAATAGAAAACCTATGAATATTATGTATTAGACACAACTTTGGTGCTTGTATTTGCACCAGCTCTGTGATGCACATCCAGAACCTGGCATGTTGTGTGTTAAATTAGGCTGTCCAGTCTCAGTATTCAGTTTGTTACTTCCACTGTATCTGTTCAGGTGAGGGAATTGAACCAACCCTGTTTTGTAAAACATGCTGATTAAGTTGGCGGTTTAGTCCACTGTGTCAACCGCTGATGAATAAAGGGACTAAGCCGAAGGAAAATGAATGAATTAATGATTGATCGAATTTGATTTATATGTAAATGTATGATTTTTTAAAAGGAGGCGTGTCCCCAAACCCCACCTCTATGCTGTAAAAAAATGCTGTGTTGCCAGTCAGTTAGAAGACCTGCTGGCTGTGTAAGAATGAACGTAGCATGTTAAAGTGCTCTGAATATGTGTGTGTGAGGAAACTTGTGGTCCAGCTCTGTGATTGTGCTCTGTGTGTGTAACCCGGTACTGCCCAGTCCTCCGGGACCCGCTGCTCCTTACAAAAGGCCAGCATGGGAAATGCCAGCCCGCTCCTCCTCTCCTCTCTCTCTTTCTGAACATTCTTAAGTCGTTGTGTCAGATATTGAGCAGCCCCTCCTAATCCTCTTTCTGTCTCTACATCTCTTTCACACACTCCTCTTTCTCTCCCCCTCCTCGAGTGTTTATACACCCGAAACCTGATTTCCTAACAAGGCAAACCCTCGGCCAGTCCCCACAGTGCACTTTCACACCCAATATGGTCGTCCTGCTCTTTTATTGTGTTGCCCAGAGGAGCACAGGGCTCATGTGTGCAGAAACGTGCCGGACAAACCACACGGGACACGCTTGAGAAGAGAAACATGACGGACTGTAATAGATGTGAAAAAAAACTATCGCACAGCAGTCAAGAGAGAAGAAGTGCACTGGAAAGGACTGTTTTTTACTCATAAAATGGTTGTGAATTACACAAATGATTGCAAAGGTGGACAATTACAGATTGAGTCATACGTAAAAGTTCAAAGTAACTATTTTAAGTGATACCATGAAGCTACCATTTTTGGGTGCCTAAAAAACGTTCATTAAACGATTTTTAACCATTTTTTTATGTTAAAAAATATTTTAGAAATCTAAACCTTTTTCCACTCTAAAAAACTTTTGTAGAATGTCTATTTATGGATGGATAGATGGATGGATGGATGAATCAATTAATGGATGGATAGGTAGATAGATAAATAGATAAATAGATGGTAGGATGGATGGATGGATGGATCATTTAATGGATGGATGGATAGGTAGATAGATGGATGGATGAATGGATGGATGGATGGATGGGTGGGTGGGTGGATGAATGGATCATTAGATAGATAGATAGATAGATAGATAGATAGATAGATAGATAGATAGATAGATAGATGGATGGATGGATGGATGGATGGATGGATGGATGGATGGATGGATGGATGGATGGATGGATGATTTAATGGATAGATAGATAGATAGATAGATAGATAGATAGATAGATAGATAGATAGATAGATAGATAGATAGATAGATAGATAGATAGATGGATAGATGGATGGATGGATCATTTAATGGATAGATAGATAGATAGATAGATAGATAGATAGATAGATAGATAGATAGATAGATAGATAGATAGATAGATAGATAGATAGATAGATAGATAGATAGATAGATAGATAGATAGATAGATGATGGATGGATGGATGGATGGATGGATGGATGGATCATTTAATGGATGGATGGACGGACAGACAGACAGACAGACAGACAGACAGACAGAAAGACAGACAGATAGATAGATAGATCTGTCATAAACATGATCGTCATGAGGCATTATAAATGTGTTATGAATGTTTTTCTGATCACGTTTTCAATAGAGCAAATTGGAACAATTTTTAACAGTGTGATTAATATTTAACGACACTATAATAACCAATTCAGGTTGTACCATTGTAGTTGAGGTTGCTCCGGGTGCCCCAGTTTCCCCCACAGTCCAAAGATGTGCAGCACAGGTGAATTTAATAAACTAAATTGGCTGTGTATGAGTGTAAATGAGTGTGTACGGAAGTTTCCCAGTGTTGGGTTGCATCTGGAAGAGCATCCGCTGCAAGGAACATATGCTGGATAAGTTGGTGGTTCATTTCACGGTGATGACACCTGATTAATAAAGAGACTAAGCCGAAAAGAAGATGAATGAATAATTAGCTATAGTTATTTTACTAATAAAACTTTTACATAACCCAGTAATTTTGCCTTAAATTGTGATTTGTTTTGCAAGAAAAATATAATTTTCTTCTTTTTTTACTTTTAATTCAATGTTCTAATGTCTGTCTTTAGTTATTATTAATATTATTATTATTATTATTAATATTATTATTATTAATATTATTATTATTATTATTATTATTATTATTATTATTATTTTGCATGTGTGTATGAAATTGTGAGACTGTTTCAAAGTAAATGCTTTCATTCCATTAAGCTGGTACCTTAAAGGCATGACTGTTCTGGTAGACTTTCTGACTCTCCTATGATTTATATCAGGCTGTCAGTCTGATTGTAGGTGGTGATTTAGGTTCGGTTAGGAGATTTTTGTGTGCAGTTTTCATCAGATAATCAGAGAACAGACTGTTCCGTCTATTGGTGAGACTGAGCCTTTAAAGGGGACCTATTATGCTGCTTTTTACAAGATGTAAAATAAGCCTCTGATGTCCCTAGAGTGTGTGTGTGTGTATGTGTGAAGTTTCAGCTCAAAATACCACATAAATAATGTTTTGTAACTCTTTAAAACTGCCCCTTTTAGGCTTTGATCCTAATCGTGCCGTTTTGGTGACTGTTGCTTTAAATTGAGATTGAGCTCTTTTTCAAGTAAGGGCGGAGCTACAAATTTGTCAGCATAGTTGCAGATTGAAAATATCAAAAGAAGTGTCTCAAAAAAGAGTTCATTTGTGTATCATTTGTGTATCCTAAGACTGCAGATTTATAATGCTGCTTAGTTGCTGACATTATCTTCAGCCAGGTATGCCATGAAAACTCGAATGGCAGATGGCTGCTTCTCACTTAAGTCTGTTTATGCTAATGAGGGAGAGATGGTCACTAATGGGCAGCGCTTTCTCCCTCTGATGACACATACAAAGGGAGAATGTCAATCAAAGTGTTTCTGCAGACTGTTTTTTATCTATACTCACACACTGTTGCCATACTAACCTCATGTTTAAACCCCTTATATGTGATTTTTGCATAATAGGTCCCCTTTTAAACATGCTTTAGCGCTTACTGAACACTGACAGATTTAGCTTTTTCTTGTGTATTCAATTTTTGAAAACTGACCTGAAATGTCTGAAGTTGATTGAACAAAAAACTCTTTTGGAAATTGGTACTAGAAAATAATGCATTTTCAGAACAAACAAACATAGTTCAATAATTTTTTTTTTAAAAAATGTTACAAAAACAAATATTAAAAAAATATTTATTAGACACAGATTTATAAACAGTACAGAAGGTAAAACAACAATATTGGTAAACAGTGACAATGATTTACAGGGTAAAATGTGAATGAGGTGTCTTTATAGTCCTATAATCAGTCCATCATGAGCTTCCAGCTGTGTGTGTGCAATCAGGAGGAATTATTACAG
The DNA here is from genome assembly GCF_052040795.2 of Danio rerio. Classification (NCBI taxonomy): domain Eukaryota; kingdom Metazoa; phylum Chordata; class Actinopteri; order Cypriniformes; family Danionidae; genus Danio; species Danio rerio. Next base: position 49,669,748 of record NC_141029.1, on the reverse strand, counting down.
GATTTGAGTTGTTCATGAAAATTAAATAATAAACACATTTGATTTCTCATTTGAGAATATATTTTGATGTATTATTTTATTGTTTGAGCATTTCATTTATCATTTTGGTAGCTGTTTTGAAAGTGTAATTTATTATCTTTTTAATTTTGTTAGGAAAACCACATGTGCTAAGCGTTTCTTTTTGTAAAGCGAACTAGGTAAATTTAATGCAGACATCAAAATATGATAATTGCTTTTTACTATTTAACTAATTAGTTTACTGTTTATAGTTTATTTAACTTTTTTACCCAATTTTTTTGTGTGCAATTATTAATTAATCTGTGCACATTTATTTATTTATTTATTTATTTGAATACATAAAAATGCATTGAAACATAAAGACAACAAAAAATTGTTTATTATTATTGTTGTTTTTATAAATAGTAGTAGTATACAATGTTACACTTATACTTTTATTTATTTATTGTAGCACCCAGGGGCATGTTTAATACTTTATATATTTTAATATATGTTATTATGTATTTTATTACATACTAGTGCTATCCACGTAATTATTTATTTATTTATTTATTTATTTATTTATTTATTTATTTATTTATTTATTTATTTATTTGTGTATTCATTGGTTATCCATCTTCTTCTAATCATTGTTAGTAGTAGTAGTATTTATTCTGTGGTGTATTAATACTTTATTTATATATTTCATTATAAATTATTATTTGTTTTGTTACTATATATATTTAACCATAATAATAATAATAATAATAATAATAATAATAATAATAATAATAATAATAATAACAAAAACTATAATAATAATAATAATAATAATAATAATAATAATAATAATAATTATTATTATTATTATAATTGTACAAACTATTTTATTATTTAGTTTTTTAATTCAGTAGTAGTAATTAATTCATTAATTAATTATATAATAATAAAAATAAAATAATAATAATAATAAGAAAAGTAATAATACATGTTGTTATTATTATTATTATTATTATTTGTATTTTTTGTATTTTATTTATTATTATTATTAGTATTAGTATTAGTATTAGTATTAGTATTAGTATTAGTATTATTGTTATTTCAGTCACTTACCTGTGCATCACCAACATGATAAAATCCACCAAAGGGCAAATCCTCAATCCAGATAAAAGGATTAAACGCTGACATCCTAACATTCTTCTTTATAAAAAAAAAAGTGCACATTTTCATCTCATTAGGCCGTGCACTGGAGATGAACACCACCCGTCCTCATGAATCACTGGCCACTTTCACTTTATTTGAGCGTCCGTTCTCTGCGTCAGTGTGAGGTTAAGTGCTGTGCTCATACTGATGGCAGCCCATGAATCACCTGTTTCTGGCTGTATGTTTCTGTGTCTCAGCTATTAGAGCTAAGCCAAGGTCACACAGCCTGACAGGGTGATGAATACACACCTTGAGAATCACTTTGGATAAAAGCGTCCACCAAATGCTCAAACTTGCAATTTTTTGCATAACAGGCCAGATTTTCAAAACACTAAGAATGACACACTCATAAGGGCTTCAAAAGTCTCTCATCCCAAACAAGAGGATTATATGAAAATAAAATCCTCAAATAAAAAGCTGTCACGTTTTATTTTAAGGTACGATTCTTTACTTTCACTTTTGAAATGTTTTGAAATGTCCAGCCAACCAACAAACCAACTGATCAATCAATGTCTAACGAACAGATGTCCAACCAACCAATGTCCAACGAGCCGATGTTTGAACAAATTAGCCAACCAGATTTGAGTGTAGAGTGGTAGTCCTTCTCTGATAATGTCAGTTTGAATTGACACTTCAGTCAGAATAGTGTTTACCACACCCCTCTTACCATTAGTTTTGCACATGGAAATGTACAAAAATTGGTCTAACCAATCAGTTGGGCCAACCAACTGATATCCAGCCAATCAACCAACCAATCAATGCCCAGTCAACCAACCAACCAACCAACCAACCAATGTCCAACCATTCAACCAACCAACCTTTGTCTAACCAACAAACAAACCAACCAATGTCCAACCAACCAACCAACCAATGTCCGTCCAACCAACCAACCAACCAACCAACCAACCAATCAATGCCCAACCAACCAACCAATGTCTTACCAACCAACTAACAAACCAACCAATGTCTAACCAACCAACCAACCAACCAATGTCCGTCCAACCAACCAACCAACCAACCAACCAACCAATCAATGTCTAACCAACTGATGTTCAACCAACCAACCAACATCCAACCTACCAACCAAACAACCAACCAACAAACCAACTGATCAATCAATGTCTAACGAACAGATGTCCAACCAACCAATGTCCAACGAGCCGATGTTTGAACAAATCAGCCAACCAGATTTGAGTGTAGAGTGGTAGTCCTTCTCTGATAATGTCAGTTTGAATTGACACTTCAGTCAGAATAGTGTTTACCACACCCCTCTTACCATTAGTTTTGCACATGGAAATGTACAAAAATTGGTCTAACCAATCAGTTGGGCCAACCAACTGATATCCAGCCAATCAACCAACCAATCAATGCCCAGTCAACCAACCAACCAACCAACCAACCAATGTCCAACCATTCAACCAACCAACCTTTGTCTAACCAACAAACAAACCAACCAATGTCCAACCAACCAATCAATGTCCGTCTAACCAACCAACCAACCAACCAACCAACCAACCAACCAACCAACCAATTAATGTCTAACCAATCAACTAATTAATGTCTAACCAACCAACCTGTCCAACCTACCAACCAATGTCCAACCAACCAAACATTCAATGTCCAACCAACTAACCAACGAACCAACCAACCAACCGATGTCCAACCAACCAACCAGCCAACCAACCAACCGATGTCCAACCAACCAACTAATCAATGTCCAACCAACCAACCAACCAACCAACCAACCAACCAACCAACCAACCGATGTCCTACCAGCCAACCAACCAACTAAACAACCAATAAACCAAGTGATGTCCAACCAATGTTTAACTAACCGACGTCCAACCAACCAAACAACCAACCAATCAACCGACAGACCAACCAACCGATGTCCAACTAACCGATGTTCAACCAATCAACCAACCAAACAACCAACCAATCAATGTCCGACTGACCGACGTCCAACCGACCAACGTCCAACCAAAAGAAAAAAGAAAAATTCTGCAATTATTTATTCACACCTTCGCTTGTTCAGTTTGTTTTAAAAAAGCTGGAAACCAAACTCAAGTATTTTCAAATTATTCGGTTGCTCACATTTTGAGCAAAAGATTGAAAGGTTTATCAAGACATTCATATTCTCGTCTTTTTTGCTTATATTTACCAATGAAGCCAATGAGCCCAAGCCAAAATACAGGCTTTTAAAGCACTCCTGAAAGCATCTAATGCTCACTTTTTACCCTACTGAGACGCTCACTACTTTTCCCAAAGACTAAACCAATGAGTTAACAAAATAAACACAGCAAATATAACGTATGCACAGAAATATGTGAGCCGAGACAGGAAGAAGGCGGTATTAAATAAGGTACAGTTGACTCCAGAATAAGCACATATTTCTGAAGTGTGCTTTGAAATTCTGGATTTTCCTGAAGCTGTTCAGATTCACACTCTTAAGGGAATCATCTGTGAGCTTTATGAGCCTCCAGTTCAGTGTTTTCATGCTGTGACCTGGATTTTACAAGAGGGTGATAAAAGCCAAAATATGAAGACGGATACTGGGAGAAATGGGCTCTGTTCTATTACACAGTGAGCTACATGCATAGGGATAATTTAAAGGCAACGTAGACAAGTTCACATCAACAAGGCTGTTCCAACAGGTAGGGAGCATACAGAGTTCTACCTCTAGAATATATGTACAGTTATGGGAAAATATATGTTTGGTCTCTTTGGATATATTTATATTTGCTAGATAAGGGTTTTGAGTAAAATGTTAATTACAGCCTGACCGATTTATTGTTTTGCTGGTTTTATCAGACGTTATGAGCCAGTATTTAAACATTTTATTTCTATAACATATAATGCAGACAAGGAGCAGCATGGTGGCTCAGTAATTAGCACTGTTGCCTCACAGAATAGTTGCATTTCTGTGTGGAGTTTGCATGGGCTTCCTCTCGGTGCTCTGGTTTCCTCTACAGAACAAAGACATGCAGTATAGGTGAATTTGCATAAACTAAATTGGCCATAATGTACGAGTGTGAATAAGAGAGTGTATGGTTGTTTCCCAGTACTGGGTTGCGGCTGGAAGGGCATCCACATGCACAAAACATATGCCGGATATATGTGGTTCATTCTGCTGTGGTGACCCCTGATAAATACGTCGAAGGATAATCAAGATTTGAGTAAATGGTTAGTTTTAGCCTGACCAATATAACGTTTTCTGATCTTATCGGCTAATATAAGCCTGTCGTCGAAGTATTGGGATTGGCAAATTTGGCAATTGTAAACTTTTTTTCTTTAATTAACATAAAAATAATAAAGAATATTGGCCGATAAATAGATATCTATTTTTTTTTACTCCCTGTTTATGTTTATTTCTGTATATACTGTATTCTATATATATTACTACTTAAAAGCTGGACACATAAAGGGAAAAATAATGAAGAATACCGGCCGATATATAGATATCTATTTTTTCTTTACTCCCTGTTTATGTTTTTTTTTGTGTATATACTGTATTCTATATATAGTACTAATTTAAAGTTTGGACACATAAAGAGGAAAATAATAAAGAATATCGGCTGATTTATAGATATCTATACATTTTTTTACTCTCCGTTTATGTTTGTTTGTGCATATGCTGTATTCTATATATAGTACTAATTAAACTTTTAGACATACACAGGGAAAAAAAGGAAGAATATCGGCTGATATATGGATAATTTTATATTTTAATTCCTGATTATATTTGTGTATATACTGTTTTAAATTTTATATGGTTCTACTTAAAAGTTAAGTTAGGACAAACAAAGGGGAAAAATAATAAACAACATCATCCGATATGTTGATATCTGTATTTTTAAACTCCCTGATTATGTTTGTATATACTGAATTCTATTCTATTTGTTATACAACTCAAAAGTTTGAACACATGAAGGGGAAAAATTATAAACAAAATTGGCCGATATATCAATATATTTTAATTTCTTGATTATGTTTGTGTGTATACTGTATTATATTCTATATATAGTAATAGTCAAAAGTTGGTCACATAAAGGGGAAAAATAATAAAGAATATCGGCCGATATATAAATATCTATATTTTTTACTCCCTCTTTATGTTTGTTTGTGTATATAATGTATTCTATATATAGTACTAGTTAAAAGTTTGGACACATAAATGGGAAAATAATAAAAAATATTGGTCGATTTATAGATATCTACATTTTTTTCACTCCCTGCTTATGTTTGTATATACTGTATTCTATTCTTTTTGTTATACAACTCAAAAGTTTTAACACATGAAGGGGAAAATTATAAACAAAATTGGCCGATATATCAATATATTTAAATTTCTTGATTATACTTGTGTATATACCATATTCTGTTCTATACATAGTAGTAGTCAAAAATTGGTCACATAAAGGGGAAAATAATAAAGAATATCGGCCGATATATATATATATATATATATATATATATATATATATATATATATATATATATATATATATATATATATATATATATATATATATACATACATACATACATACATACATACATACATACATACATATATACATACATACATATATATATATATATATATATATATATATATATACATACATATATATATATATATACATATATATATATATACATATATATATATATATATATATATATATATATATATATATATATATATATATATATATATATATATACATATATATATATATATATATATATATATATATATATATATATATATATATATATATATATATATATATATATTTTTTTTTTTTTTCACTCCCTGTTTATGTTTGTGCATATACAGTATTCTAATTTATATTCAGTATTAGTCAAAAGTTTGGACACACAAACGGGATAAATTATAAAGAATATCACCTGATACATTGATATCAGTATTTTTTACTCCCTGATTATGTTTGTGTATATGCTGAATTTTATATATAGTATTACTCAAAATAGTGGACACAATAAGAAACATTTTTTTTAAAATATCATCCTATTTATCAATATCCCTATTTTTTTTATCTTCCTGGTTATGTTTGTGTATATACTGTATTCTATTATTCTATATAGTTCTACTCAAAAATTTGGACACACAAAGGGGTAAAATAAAAAACAATATCTGCCAATATATATCGATATCTGTATTTTTCTACTCCCAAATTATGTTTGTGTATGTACTGTATTCTTTTCTTTATATATTACTATTCAAAAGTTTGGACACACGAAGGGAAAAACTAATTAATATTAGCCAATATATTGATATCTGTATTTTTTTTTAATTCTTGATTATGTTTAGGTATATACTGTATTCTATATATATTGCTTATATAGTTCTAAAGATTATATAAATGTGTAGAAGAAGTGTGACAAAATAATAAAGATTATCAGCTGATAAATGAATTATGGTAATATTTGCTCCATGATATTGGTATAGACTTCAGCTTCCTTTTCCCACCCCCAATGCCATCTTATTTTTATATATGTTATATTCTATAACAGATAACATTTTAACTTTTATAATTGTATTAAATGTCAGTGCCAATAGCCTAGTGGTCAAGTGCGCCGACATATAGCACCATGGTGCTCACGACGACCCGGGTTCGAGTCCCGGCTCGAGCTCCTATGCCGACCCTTCCCCTCTCTCTGGTCCTAATGCTTTCCTGTCTGTCCTCTACTATCCTATCCCAATAAAAGGTGAAAAACCCCTAAAAACATAATTAAAAAAAAAATAATTGTATTAAAATTGCTTTAATTAAAACTACATTTATTATTGTGTTTTGCTTAATTGCGGTATTGTTATCTAAAACTATTGAGACAAGTCATTAGTTTATTGAATAAAACAACGATTATGTGTAATCTTGTAATTATTTTATATGGTTATATTTATAACTATTTATAACTATTTATACTATAACTATAAATATAAGTAAAAAATAAAAGTTAAAAATCAGCTTCTCAAATAATTTTTTTTGTTCAAATGATCAATGGATATTTATTGACTCGTTTGTTCATTCGTTCATTGATTCATGTGATTCATTCATTTGTTCGGTCATTTATTTATGTTCCTTCCTTCCTTCCTTTCTTCCTTCCTTCCTTCCTGCCTTCATTAATTATTAATGTAATGTTTTTTTTGTTGCTTTTGAGAAGAAAGTGCCTTGCCATTCTTTAGTGTTTAATGTTGTAGTCTCTCTCTCTCTCTCTCTCTCTCTCTCTCTCTCTCTCTTTATCTCTCTCTTTCTCTTTCTCTTTCTCTCTATCTCTCTCTTTCTCTTTCTCTCTCTCTCTCTTTGGGTGGGATGTTTTTGGAAATGTTTCATCACCTCTGTGCCTGAATGTCCTGCATGTGTGTAGAGTCTGTCTTGCTGAAGCTCCGCCTCTCAGTGCAGAATGACTCGAGGAACAGAGCAGTCTCTGTGTAGAGGAGTGGGAGTTTTACCTGTATAAGTCTCTCTGTGTTCTCTGAGCCCCAAAGACACTCAAGGAATCTCCAACACTGGATGAGTTTTCTGAATGGCGTCACTAACTGGACAGCTGCATTTCCTAAAATAACAATGACTTATTTGCATTCTTTATTTCATTTAAATTATATATATATATATATATATATATATATATATATATATATATATATATATATATATATATATATATATATATATATATAATTTAAAAATTTATTATCATTTTTTATTTAATTTAATAATATAGATTTAATTTAATTTTTAATTTAATTATTAAAGTTTTGCAAGATGTAACACACTGAATGTAGAATTCAGTTTCTAAAAATATGCATTAACCTAATGCCTTGTGTTTTTTTTATTGAATTAAATTGTATTTAATTTTAATTAACTTTATTTATTATTTTAATTTAATTAAATTATTTTTAAATTAATTAACATATATATATATATATATATATATATATATATATATATATATATATATATATATATATATATATATATAGTCTTAATTTTTTACATTTTTTTGACTTAATTTTTTATTAATGCCTTTTGTTGGTTTGTTTGTTTTATTTTTATATTTTTTTGTTTTATTTTACATCATAAATATTTTAAAAACTATTTTATCATTTGTATTAAATTTAATTTTAAAACTTTTATATTTATTATTTACATTATATTTTACTTGTATTTTATTTTATGATAAAACTGTAATTTTATTTAAATTAAGTTTTGCTTATAAATGTAACATACTTAATATATAATTCGTATTCAAAAAGTATGCATACACATAATGCCTTGTGTTGCTTATATAATTGTATATATTTTATTTTATTTACAAACATGAATTTAATTACAATATAAGTTTATTTATGTTTGCCTGTACATTAATTGAAATCAGAATTATTAGCCCCCTTTGTATTTTTTTTTTCTTTTTTTAAATATTTCTCAAATGATGTTTAGCAGAGCAGGAAATGTTCACAGTATGTCTGATAATATTTTTTCCTTCTGGAAATTTAAATCACCTTTTTTTTGTTTGTTTGTTTGTATCTCTGCAGTTTGCCGGTTAGCCTGTCATCGGAAGTGTGAAGTCAAGGTAAGAAATGTTTGATTTGTCATATTAGACACAAAAACCTAAAACGAGTCTCTTTTTAATGGCTTTTGCATTCAAAATAAAAACATTATATGAAAATTATGCTTTAAGCTACATTTGGATTTCCATAACAAGGTTGTGAGTCTTCAGAACTTCCCTAAATGGCTGTGTCTGCATACACAGGTTAGGCTCCTTTTTGTCAAACGCACACACATTTTCTGTTCTGATGCCAAACAAACCTTATCACAGAGGACATTTTCTGCCTTGATAGTGGACAAGCGGGTCTGGATGAGGAAGGGTTTTGATAGACTCACAAATCTAAAAACAACAACTGCGTGATGTCTAGGACATGTTTGTCTTGGCTGATTCCTTTCTTCTTTTGAAATACCCTTCCTGAAATGTGTTTTCCTGTGTGATAGGGCTGTTTTCAAGGCTGTTTTGAGAGTAAGAGTGTTTGAGATTGGCAAATAGGTGGGATATTTTGTTTGGCTGTGTTCTTTCTGAGCTGCCTTTATTTTGACCATTCTAAGGCGGCATCCTAATCTTACATAGACCATCAGGTTGAGGGAGTGATAGAGATTCACATTGATAGCATAGATTCACTGAACCCAAAAGGTAAAGGTAACTCGCACCATTTAAGGGAAACCGATTGCAACAAACCATTTAAGTTCAAAAACTAAGCCTAATGAGTACTGTGAACTTAATCTATTTGAGTAAACGAAGCAATTTTAGCAGAGTCAAACCCAATAAATGAAGAGAACTTAAACCAAACTGAGTACTGTAAAACTCAACGAGTTATGGCAACTCAAACCGTTTGAGGAAAACGATTGCTACAAACCATTTGAGTTAAACTAATCTATGAGAACTGTTATACTCCATTTAAGTTGAAGTAATGAGGTATTTAATTAACTCTTTACTTTCAACACTGAGTTCAAAACTCTTTTCAAATGAGTAGAATTAACTTTCAGTCAATTTTGAGTTCACTACACTTATTTCATTTGATAAAGTTGACTGTTGGGTTTTACAGTGTTGCAGAGGCCAAAACTCATGCAAAGTGCACAGATTCACTGTTGATTTCAGTGTTTCGATGCTGGTGTGTTGATAAAATAAAACTTTATCAACTAAAAGACTTTATTGAACATTAAAATATATGGCACAAAACTACATAGAGATGTTGCTGATTAATTTGACTTTTTAAATTAAATGTAATTAAATTAAATTAAATTTAATTAAATTAAAATTTTATTTTATTTTATTTTATTTTATTTAAGTAAGTTTAAAGAGCGTACACAAGTTATTGAGGTGTTTTGTTTTGTTTTCTTTTAATTTAAGTAACAGTAAAGAACACATAAATACTTGAGATTTAAATTTATTTAATTGTAAATAATAATACACAAGTAACAAACACAAATGCTGGATAATTTAATTGCAGTTGTAATATATATATATATATATATATATATATATATATATATATATATATATATATATATATATATATATATATATATATATATATATATATATATAAAATGAAGGCATAATATTTTTACATATTTATTTATCTATATTTTTCTTATCCACTTGCCATTTTCAATGTTTTTATATTGACAAAACAATTCAAAGCTATATTTCTCATGCCATTTTTTCATAAAAAAAAATCTATATTCATTTGAGAATATTTAGAAACTTATATTTGAACAAAATATAAATGTAGAGCACATAAACATCCCAAAAATAAACACATAGAGCACATAACCATCATGCTATATTACTTTGAACAATCATTGTTTTTTAAGAATAACTGTAATCTGCACTTTTAAGTATTTGATGCAATGCAATTTACAAAAAAAAGTTGACTCAACTTAAAAATTTAAGGCAACAAACATTTCTGAGTTGACTCAACTTTCAACCCTATTACTGCACTTGACTCGATTTGAAGTCGACTAAACACAAAAATGTCCTGAAGTTTGTTGCCTTAAAATTTCAAGTTCAGTCAACTTTTTTCTTTTTTTTACAGTGTAGTTAAGTGCCTCAAAATGCACCCTGTATAGGCAGGTTTGAATGTAGCAAGCTCTCCATCACCTCTGAACTGCATCTGGCAGCTATTATGATGTGTGTGTGTGTGTGTGTGTGTGTATGTTGGTGAAATGTGTGTGTGTGTGTTTGTGTTTTGCCTACTGCTCTGCCACTTTGTGTGCCACAGGAAATTCCAAAGGTGCGAAGGAGGCCTGTGTGTGTTTTTGAGCCCTGATGAGTTTGCTTTTGCTAAAGTACTTCTCTGCATGCTTTTTAAAAAAACAGGGTTCATACAGTCCTGAAAAAGTCCTGGATTTTTGACAAGGCATATTCCAGGCCTGCGAAAGTTTTTGAAAAACAGATAAACCCAAGATGTTTTGGAAAAGCCATGGAAATTTGCTTAACAAACAAAATTAAAATAGGTCAGGACTGCAGACAGGCCAGTCAGGTATTTGTATTCTCTTCCTCTGCAGCCAGGACTTGTGTGCAGACTGTGGTTTTGCATTGTGTTGTTGAAATGCGCATGGGAGAGCCTGCAAATAATGTCTTCTTGAAATTTTGACAAGGCATTTTCCAAGCCTGCAAAATCTTTTGAAAAACAGATAAACCCGAAATGTTTTGGAACAACCATGGAAATTTGATTGAATAATCAAAATTTAAAACGGGTCAGGACTGCAGGCAAGCCAGTCAGATATTTGATTCCTATTCCTACGCAGCCAGCACTTTGTAATGTGTGCAGACTGTGGTTTTGCATTGTTTTATTGAAATGCGCATGGGGGTCCCTGGAAAAGAAAAACCTAACTGGAGTGTAGTAATACCTATGAAGTATCTTATACTGTATAAATTGATATTTTCTTTATATATTTTACATTATAGGACATAATTATTTTCCAATTATCTCAATCTATGTAAATATTAAATATCGAAATAAAAAGTTTTTATCATGAATTTTTGAGCTAAATTTGTAATATGTAAATGCTTTTTAAAGCTGTTTTGGGAGTTTTTAAAAGTTTTACCACATATTCCTGTTCTCTGCCACAGAGACCTTTGTTTCAAAACATTTTGTAAATATTTCCAAAAATGATCTTGTCCTTCTGATTTAAACTTCTTTTTCAAATTTCAAAGTTGACCTTTATAAAATTTTCCACACAGAAAGCAAGATACTTGCTTAAAACTATTTTACAGATATAAAAACAAATATAAACTACATCAATTGTAACCTATATTTGATATGCTTATTATCAATTATTATTATCATTATTATTATTTTTATTATTATTTATGTAAGTAGTGTTACGTTCACACTTAAATCTAGAGGCAAAACACAGCTAGGAACGAACAAATGAAGGAAGAGGGGAGAGTCGCGCTTCCAGACCCAGAATCAACAGTCAACACCTTCCTAATATTCTGATCACCATCAGGCAGCCATTGATTTATTGTGTGATCAAATGAAGTAATATTTCTTAAATTTTAAAGAAACAATACAAAACAAAATTAATACTTCAGGATATGGGGGTCCAAAATAACAAACAAAACAACCAATAACTAATTTAAGACAAACTAACTTACCCAACAAAATAAACATTCCAAAAGAAAGAAAATACATATTATTACTCTTTCTTCCTGCCTACCTACCAAAACAGGAGAAAAAGGTTTTAAAATAAAATACACCTCGCACCTTACTCATACCAGCAACTTATTTCACATTATAAACATGAAATCACTAGAAGTCAGAAGCCCCTAGTATCTGGAACTGGAGCAGCTCAAGTGAGACATGTCGTCTCCCCTCTCCCTTGCCTTCTGGTCGGTTGCAGCCAGTCTTCATAGCTCAGTTGATTAGCTCAGCAGATTAGACTCAGGTGGGCTCAATCTGTAAACAAAAGAAATCAGGAAACCGAAAAACTGCAATATAGAAACAAAAATAAAACAGTCACGGGACGAAACAGTAGACCTTACATGAAACATTAGGTCATGCGTATTTACCTGAAAGTTTTGGAAAAGTCATGGAAAAGTCTTGGAATTGTTGTAATAAAAATGTGCATGAGCCCTGTAGCAACTACAGAATGTCTTGAGATGTTTTCCCTTTAAGGGGAAATAAGACAAGAAATAAGCAGGACGGGGCTTTTTGGGTTTGATAGATTGCGTCTGATTTGGGAGGACGGCTGTGACACACCGAAGCTCCTTTGATTAAACTGAGATTAAGGCCCAAAAATGCTCTAGATCTGTTTAGAGACATGTAACCACTTCCCCAGCCAGAATTGGAGAAGAATGTCCGCGAGTCCACGATCCAAGAATGGATGCAATTCGTTTCCTGCCATTAGATAAAAGATGAAAATGACAATGAATGATGCAGAGCGAGTCTTTGGATTCCTCCCGTTTTCGAAAGTATTTATTGCGGAAATGAGACTAAAGTTGACGTCAAAGACTGATTGCGTTACAGAAATGAGCCATGAAAAGTGAAGAAAACATCTCCTCTGAGACAGTTAATGGCATGTTTTTACTTTGAAAGTATTTATTTGAGTTTTTGTTTCATATTTAAAGTTACGTTAAGCCATATTATGTTTAATAAGGTTACGCTGCGGTACATTACGTGAAGTGATGTTGTTACACTACCTTCAGATACGTTACATTATATTGTGTTACATTACGTTAAATAAAGTTGCTACATTAAGTTAAGTCAAGAAAAGGTCAATTATATTAATTTGTTACATTAAGTTACGTTAAATTGCAATTAGATCAGTTGAGTTACATTACATTGTTACATTACAATAGGTTTATTTTAAAAGTAGTTATTTTATTTTGTATTTTAAATTACATTAAGTTATGTTTTTACACTACCATAAGATTAGTTATGTTACATTATGGTAAAGTTATGTTAAGTTAAGAAAAGGTGAATTACATTGTGATGCATTGCGATACATTACGATACGTTAAGTTACATTCAGTTTAAATTAAGTTACGCTATGTTACATTTTAAGTGTACTTTAAAGGTATTTATTTTATTTCAAATTTTACATTGCATAACTTAATTTAACGTAATGTAATGTTTTTATGTTACATTAGGTTAAGAAAATATAAATTGCTTTGTTAGGTTGCATTAAGTTACGTTATATTAAGACAAGCACACACACACACACACACACACACACACACACACACACACACACACACACATATATATATATATATATATATATATATATATATATATATATATATATATATATATATTTATTAAGTTATATTTTACTTTAAAACTATTTATTTTATTTTATTTTGTATTTTTCATTACATTAAGTTATATTGTTACATTACCATAAGATAAGTTAAATTACTTTATGTTAAAGTTGTTACGTTAAGTTAAGGAAAAATAAATTACGTTGCATTAAGTTATGTTACATTGTTACGTTACATTAAGATACATTACTAGTTATGTTTACTTTAAAAGTATTTATTTTATTTTTCATTTTACATTACATTAAGTTATATTATTACACATCCTTTAGGTGCTTTACATTACATTGTTACATTACATTGTTAAATTAAGTTAAACAAAGTTGTTATTTTACATAAAGGTAAATTACTTTGTTACATTACAAGTTACTGTAAATTATTTTAAATTACAATGTTATGTTAAGTTGTGATTAGATACATTAAGTTACATTACGTTACATTAAGTCACATTACAATAGGTTTACTTTAAAAGTTTATTTAAATTTATCTTATTTTGTATTTTAAATTACATTATTTTATTGTTACACTATAAGATAAGATATGTTACATTATGTTAGTGGGTTACGTTAAGTTATGCTATGTTATGTTACAACACATTATGACTATACATTGTTACATTATGTTACGTTAATGCCTTTTTAATCAAGACTCTAAGACAAATGATCACTGCAAGACTATAAATGTGCATTTTTATAATAAATATGGTACAATTTGTTTGACTGCAGTTTTTATTGAAATTAAGGCAATTCATATAATTCAGCCTTTTGTCAGATTCAACACCATCATGCCATTCTACAAATCTCAACATCCATATTTAGATAAGACTTGGCCGCTGTGTAACCTCTGCCACTAAAAACAAATGCTCAGACCATTTGTGCTGGCCAGACTTGGTGACTGACTGAAATGATGATGGAAGAAACAGGTCAAATGACACATAACACAAATATGACATTGATAACAGACACAGGAATTTGTTTAAAATACACACGGTTAAATGAATTTGGTCCAGAAAGGTAAACTGCAGTTGCACTGGACTGCTTTTTAGGTTTTAAATGAATCTATAAATGAATATATAAATGAATATATATGAGCAATATCACACGAGTAGCAGTGCGTGCGATATGGCTGTATATCAGCACTGATGGGAGGCGTGCTTGCGTGCCTTAGTGTTCAACCAGTGCTGATATACAGCCATATCGCACTGCTACGAGTGTGATATTGCGTTTATACAACAGTTCAAAATCACAATCCTGTATATAAATAAGAAAACCAAACACGAATAGTCTAAAAACCCTTTTTGTATTAGAAACTACTTTCTTCCGCCATTAATTCACATCTCCAGCTGACGTCAAAACAGCAGAAGCCAATACTAATTCACCAACGTCACTTTAGAGCTAGTGTTTGAATGAATCTATGTCTAAGTGATGAGAAAACTGCTGATTTTGCTTAAACTTTAAGATTATAAGGCTGAACGTGACATGAAATGTCATCCATCTCAGAGATATCTTCTTACAGTGTTACAGTTTACGTTATTTTTCTGTTGCAATTGGGATTTCACAATAATTAACCTCGAAAATAACAACGAATCCACTAACGTCACTAATTGTAGCCACGCTACTGCCCAACACTGTTAATGTGATAAAATCACTTTGTCCAGAGAACTCTGTTGGGGCCCTGACTTTCACAAATCGATAAATTTATGAGTCATAATATATAATTCGACATGAAAGAGTCTGTTTTTATTTCTGTACACTCACGATAATGATAAAAAAGCATTTGCTTTTTAGAAAACAAAGAAAGGCTAAGTTACATACCTGCAGATGCTTTCTAATGTTCGACATTGAAGCCTTTGATGTCTAACGTATTTTACAGCTGGCAAACAAATTTCGCACTGAACTATTATATGTGTGTCCTTCTCAGATTTCAGGTTGAAATTATTTTTAAATTTCCAGCAATTGAATGCATTTTTATAATTTACCATGGGTGCAGCTCTCAGATGGGTTGTAATAACCTAATGCCCCATTCACTCACGGCATCAGCGTCAACGCTTCCCCTTCACTTTGAATGGGTGACGTCAGGCGTTGCCGAACTGCATTGTGGATCCGTCGGCGGCGCTTCAGAGGCGTTGCTCGCTGCAGAAGTTGGGACTATCTCAACTTTTTAAGCGCTGATGGAAGTGTCAGCCAATCAGATCGCTGTATGCAAATACACCAGCTAGACAGTGGCCTATTGCTGATTGTATTTTATTGGTTGACGCTGCTATGACGATCATTTCAGCCCCAACTTCAGACACGCCCTCAGTCAAGCTTTGACGCTGAAGCCCCGTGTGAATGGGACGTAATGCTTTCAGCGGCAAAGAGGAGGTGCACTGCATATTCAAACCGGAAAACCAACCAAAAACATTAGAATAGCACCGCTTTAATAAATGTCCTTAGCAGAAGGCATTGTGCATATTAAAAAAGGCAAAACAACAGATTATTATTTTTCAACATATCCCAGATTTTAGATAAAGAATATTTTTTAGAAGTAACCCCATTTAAAATCTTTAACATTTTCATAAGTAACTGTAATTTAGACACATTATATTTTTCTCAGTAACTGTAACAAATTACTGTTACATTGATTTTGTAATTAAATTACCGTTACATGTAACTAGTTTCTCCCCAACACTGTTTACTGGATTACATTTTCTGTAGTTTTATGTGTCATGTAAGACTCATTAAATCTTATATGACATTTGTTCAGTGACAGTAACATTTTTGTTCATTTAATAATAATTAAGATACATTTTCTGCAGTTTTGTGTGTGAGGTATGTCTGTCCCTTGTATTCCTTATATTATGCAAAATAAATGTCCCCACAAGTATAGAAATAGAACTAAATGTTGACCTCATGGGTACATTTATCCTGTGTGTGTGTGTGTGTGTGTGTGTGTGTGTGTGTGTGTGTGTGTGTGTGTGTGTGTGTGTGTGTGTGTGTGTGTGTGTGTGTGTGTTGTTAAACAGTTTATCAGTTCAGATTTGTTCAGTCATTAGTTTTGTTGACTATTTTTCATATTTTATTATATGAAGCGCAAGTTTTATATTCAGTGACGAAATGTTTCTCTACAACCCCGCTTAACAAATGCAGTTTAAAGCTTTCTTTAATGGCAGTGCAGCAGTCGTGGAATTTAAATGGTCGAGATTTATTTTAAAAAATGTCATTGCATGGTAGTGAACAAGAAGGATTTGTTCAAGCAAAAAAGAAAAAAAAATCAAAGAGAAGAAAGTATTCATCAAAAAAATATACACAGCAGCTTTACCTTGGGCCCCTGACATGCTTGTTTTTGTTGGCGGTGAGAAATATGATCACAATGTGTAAAAAAAAAAACTTCCTACTCAACCTATGGTGCAGCAGGATGCACATATCCTAGACTGCTGCGGACCGACCACAAGATAAAGCCATTAGTCATTTAGTCTATTGAGCAATGCATCCGTATTTGGTAATATATAAAGGCTATAGAATGTCTCTTCTCTGATGTCGTTGTTTGCGTTTCAGCCGGCCGTTCCAGATCCTACGAGTACTATATATAGAGTCTAAATGTTTCCCTCCTCTTTAAACACACATGGCTAATTTATGGCCTCATTGTAGTAGCATGTATGTGGACATTAAAGCAGACGGTTGTAAAAAGTGGACTGTTCTTTAAATAATATCGTTATATGAGGCAATTTACCATTTGTAACATGTTAGTAACAATTCACACAATTTACAACTGCCTTATAACCTCCGTATTATTAAGATACTAACTGTTTATTAGCCTGTGTTGTTATTTTACATCCTTACCCAATGCCTAAACCCTTCTACTACCTTGCTAACTATTAGTAAGCAGCTAATCAGTAGTTTATTGAGCTGAAAGCCTTGTTTAATAGTTTTATAATAGTGTGAATCACGGCCATGCACAGGGGGGTGGCCCGTTGGCAGAGCCACTGCCCCTCTCAGCAGGCACTTGCTCGATTGCCAAATGGAGGGAATTTTATGTTAAAATAAAGCGTGACCTTAACATTTATAGCATACAATTTGCATTTACATTTTGCATGTTCAGTATAATAATTTTTTTTTTTTATTATCATTAGTTAACCTTATGTAAACTTGGTGTAAAGGTTGGTGTAAACGAATGAACAGTTTATCTTTCTGATCAGCTATGTAACAGTATTTGAAAAACATTGCATGTGCATAGCATAGTTGGTTTGTTTGTATACAGTCACATGCAAAAGTTTGTGAACTATTTGGATTTCTGCATTGGTTGTTTATAAAATGGGCTCTGATCTACATTTAGTTCACAGTTATGGGAATATATTGTGGATTTATTTAAATGCTTCATTTGTGAAAACTAATATTAATGTTAAATTATATAGCTTTAGTGTTTGTTTTAGTGTTAGCCAAGTTTTGTGTGTATTGTTTTATTTGTATGGCATTGACTTACAAGGTTGATTTCCCCCTCTCACATTACATGGAAATATATAGATAGATTTATGGATGGGGGTATTAATGGATATATGGATGGATGGATGATTATACGGATGGATGGGGATATTTAAATGGATGGATAGATAGATAGATAGATAGATAGATAGATAGATAGATAGATAGATAGATAGATAGATAGATAGATAGATAGATAGATAGATAGATAGATAGATAGATAGATAGGTAGACAAAAGAACAGTAGATAGAATTACAGATTAAATGGATAATAAATAGAAGGAATAATAGAACAACAGAGGTAATAATAAATGAACATGCAAACATTAGAACATACAAATGATAGAGCGATATATGGATGGATATATGGACTGATGGATGGATGGGTGGAAGTATGGACTGATTGATGGATGGATGGATGGATATATGGATGGATGATTATATGGATGGATGGATGGATGGATGGATGAATGGATGGGGGATAGATGGATGGGTGGATGGATGGATAGATGGATATATGAATGGATGATTATATGGATGGATGGATGGATGGATGAATGCATGGATGGATGGGGGATTGATGGATGGATGGATGGATATATGGATGGATGATTAGATGGATGGATGGATATATGGATGGATGATTAGATGGATGGATGGATGGATGGATGGATGGATGGATGGGTGGATGGATGAATGGATAGATATATGGATGGATGGATGAATGGATATATGGATGATTGACAGATGGATGAGTGGATGGATTGACATATGGATGGATGGATGTATGTATGTATGTATGGATAGATAGATAGATAGATAGATAGATAGATAGATAGATAGATAGATAGATAGATAGATAGATGGATGGATGGATGGATGGATGGATGGATGGATGGATGGATGGATGGATGGATGGATGGATGGATGGATGGATGGATACTACCACAGTAGCACTTTAATGAACGATATGTGTGTACAGTGAGGTGCTTAGTATTTGTGCTGGTAATGTTTTTTGACTTGGTTTGTGGGTTAAAAATGGCTCTGGAAGGGAACAGCATGAGTAATGTTTAGTCCAGCTCCCGGGGAGTCAGTGTGAGAAAATGAACTGGCTCTGACCACCATAAATCAACTCTTTCTTAAACAGCTAAGCAATCTTTTTCATTCCCACTTCTTTTTTTTTATAAAACCATTTAAGATCATAGCACATTGTTAGTCCTGGCGTGAGGCTCTGAAAACACCGAACTGTCTTTTACGATGCTTCACCTCGTTTCCTCAACTTAATGTTTCTTGGTTTCTTGCTTGCCGGCTGCTAGCAAGAGACTTGTAACCTTACCGTGTTTATTTATTTAGCCACTTGAGGAGTGCAAATATCGCTTCTGAATTGGTCAGATGGGTTGAAGTTGTGATGGGAGCCAATGACTTTTTGGATTTGGCTGTGTTTTTCCACCTTAAATGACTTTTAGTTCTCGCTGTGCTGACCTTATAGAGCTTTTAAAGATGTAAAGGTCTCAATTGAGGACAAATAGAGGAACTAAGTGTGGACAGAACAATGATGGGTCCTCTTCCAAGATATGCATAGCCAAGAAGAACATTGGGTGACTCAGAAGCTGGGTTTGGTCATGGGGAGCTAGTCCGGGGTGTTTTTCCCCTTCTGCAGGAAAAGCCGTGCTCCACCCTGTCCGTTGTACGCTAGAGTGAAGCCCATATGGTTCCTGACTGTGCAAGGGATTGGTTCTTGTTTGGTTAGCATGTGTGTAGCCAGATTTGTGACTTGCATCCTTGATGTTTGTAAACAAAGTTCACTGACCGCAATGATTTCCCATCATCTCTTCCCTTGCTCACAGCTATCCATTGTTCTGTGGCTTTCAGCTGGGGCATCCATTATCCAGTGATCTGATTTTTTTGGCACAATTAATTGCTCAAAACAGAAGAAGTTAAAAGAGAGGGCCTGCGAGGAAAATATTATGGTCTTGGATCCATATTTTGGTTTTGAATCCACTCTTCAGTGGAAGTCTTGTACATTTCTTGTAAACTCATAGCTAGAAATTGGGTTTGTTTAATTATTTACCAGTATTTATCAATTTTTATGTGAACTTTATTCAACATAATAACAGTTTACATTTTCAAAAAATATCATTTACAGTACTGTGTAAAACTCTTAGACTCCCAGTTACATTTGTTGTTTTGGTGATGGTATAATAACATTATATAATACTTCTCACTCTTTTTAATAAAAGACAACCAGATAATACAGGTTCTAGTTGGACTTTTTTGGGTTGAATTGTTTAAAACAGACTGTATGAAAGAAAGGGTTGGAGAAAGATGGAAGAATACATGAAAAATACTGGAGTTTCCATCTTGGTTTAATCTGCATTTCTGCCAGAGCTCTTGTCAACATTGCATGAATTGATGGGATAGATAGATAGATAGATAGATAGATAGATAGATAGATAGATAGATAGATAGATAGATAGATAGATAGATAGATAGATAGATAGATAGATAGATAGATAGATAGATAGATAGATAGATAGATGGATGGATGGATGGATGGATGGATGGATGGATGGATGGATGGATGGATGGATGGATGGATGGATGGATGGATAGATCAAACAATGGATGGATGGATGGAAAGAAAGAAAGAAAGAAAGAAAGAAAGAAAGAAAGAAAGAAAGAAAGAAAGAAAGAAAGAAAGAAAGAAAGAAAGAAAGAAAGAAAGAAAGAAAGAAAGAAAGATACATTTTAAGTGTGGTTCATGCAGGTGAGTGGGCTTGACCTGTAGGTGACACTCTCTGTTGTCCATTTGCACCAGACACTTTCTTATAAGCCCCTAGGATTCTTTGGGAAAAAAAAGTGTGCTTCACAAAACTGAGTGGGCTTGACAAACCATATGTAGTATAATCTAAAAAAAAAAAAAAAAAAAAAAAAAAAAAAAAAATATATATATATATATATATATATATATGTATATATATATATATATATATATATATATATATATTTATATATATATATATATATATATATATATATATATATATATATATATATATATACTGTATATATATTTAAAGTGCTTCTTTTGTCCTCATTTGTGAGTCGGTTTGAATAAATTAGTCTGTTAAATGAATAAATGTAAATGTATCATACATTTTCAGACATGCACAATTCCGAATCGCATCAAAATTAGTTCAGGTTCACACATAATAAATAGCAGGTTTGGTTCAAATGAAAGTAAGTGCTCTGATATTGCAGTTCATTGAATACATGTGAATGGCCGCTGCCATTCAAACCTTGGTGCACACCAAACAAAGAGGCAGACATAATGAAAAGACGGAAATATGAGTCGAGTTTCATTTTAAATTTTATGTCAAAGAAGTATTAGCATTTTTACTCTCGGTCTTACAAAATGTCAAAGCCGAGACTAGGTGTATTACTTTTCTCTTTAGGTCTTAACTGAACCACAAGTGTGAACATTTTTTATTTTGTTACTTACCGTTATGTAGTTTCGGAGCTTCAGAATACAAATTAAGGAAGTTTAGATGATTCGGAGAGCTCATCTTACATCTTCTGTGGATCAATTGGTATATTATCAAGGTACGAGAATAATTTTGTACTTTGAGGATTTTACTTTTATATTTCTGTACTTTGAACATAGGATTTTTGCAGGATGAGGGAGCTCTCAGATTTCATCTAAAATATCTTAATTTGTGTACCAAATATGAACAAAGGTCTCAGGGGGTTGGAACAACATAAAGTGAGTAATTAATAGCATTTCTTGATGTAACTAACCCATCAATCCCTATTTGGACAGTAAATGTTTCTTAGGGGGACGCAAGGCATCTGTTGACTTTATGAATGTTCCAATTCAGAATGTTTGTGTTTTTCTCTTACGACCCACGTGAAAACCACTGGCTGAATTATCTGCAGTTTTTTAGGACAAGTTTTGAGGTTGTGTGTACTGATGTTTCTAATGGAGATCAATCCAAAAGTCATCTTGGAAATCCTTTTAGGCACTGAAATTAATTGTATGGTACATCATGGTAATTCGCATCAGAAAAGTGACATCTCATGCATTAAAAATGGATGCTTACATTACCAAAGTGCTAGAAAATTTGTGTTTATTATTGACTAGGTGCCAAAATCTGCCTTTTTGAGTTGTGCTGCAGTCCAATGGAACTGACTGTTACGTCATGATGATCACGCCAGAATTGATGCAGACGCCTCATCTGAATCTAGCATATGTTTGATTGTGGTCAAAACCAAACTCTGCAGGAATGTGGATCTCACGGGCCATATCTGAAGATCCAACATATAAAAACACATTTCAACGTGAATTATTATGTGATAGAGGATTGATAGGATTACAGACTCATCTACATCCAGCGCTAAATTATCTTTATCCAAAAGCATGCGCTCAATCACAGAGGAGCTATGGACAATTTTCTTTTACAGAACGTATTTCTGTCAAAAGAAGGCTTAGGAGAGGAAAAGTCTGATTATATAGAACCCCCCAAAACATTTCATTTTTTTAAGTGGAGTAAATAATAAGTAAAGATTATTTCATGAATGTAAGCGTTTGTTCTTTTAAAGTTTCTCGTCTCCTTGAGGTGTGGTTGACAGGAAGCATGTGTGTTCTGGACTGAGCAGCAGGATCTCCTGTACACACACACTCTCCTCCCCATACCATTTTACAGCACAGAAGAAACGGTTGTTTAGTACCAAAATACGCTGCCACGCATTCGGAAATTAAGCTATAGGACTTTTATCTGCACTTAACTTCATTCAGAGGAATATGTTACCAGGTAAGGCTTTTATTGGTGTAAAAAATTATTTCTAAAGAGTTCACTGTTGGTATTGCACTGGGTTCGTACGGGTGCTGGAAATCCCCCCAAAAAAGGCTTGAATTTTAATCTTATGTTTATAAGGTTGTGGATAAAGTGCTTGAAACTGCTTGGAAATGTAATTGTGTTGCTTTCATTATTATATATCTAACTAAATTGGCATTAATGACTAAGTCTTTAAATAAAATTGAAAAAACCTTAATAAATCAAGTAAATGACATTAATTCAATGTTGAGCCTGAGGCAAACATGCCTTGAACATTTATCCCTTAGGGGCCGTTCACACAGAATGTGTTTTTTTCTTTCCTTTCATGCCACTTTTCTTTTGTTTTTCAATGTCAACACATGCTTGACAGGCGTGTTTGACCGTTACACTCACGCCTTGCTTCTTTTGAAGTTTTTTAGACACCATGTCAGGTTAAAAGATGTTCAAGCTCTGCTCATCACTGTCAGGTTCATGGCAGTGGACCAATCAGAAGAGCTCAGATGGGGCAAACATTGCGAGCTTCTGTTTATAGTAGACAGTTGGCATGACGACTGTTTTATTTACCGTTATATCATGGCAGAGGAGGCGCCAAACATATATAAATAAAGCATAAAAAATAAAAATGTGCTACAAAGATTGTAAGCAATTACACAGATGTACTAATGTTACAGGGGAATTTTAAACAGGGCATGACAAGATAATGTTTTCCTTGCCTTAGTGTTTCCTGAGCCAGAGAGTTTTCAAAATATTGTTGCAACTCTTTTTATAAATACCTTAAAAGCGGTTCATTATTGGAGAATTTGTATTTATCAATATGATATTTAGCAAGGTTTTCATATTTTTAATGGGTTTGTTATTGTCGTTATTCATCACATTCATATTATCGCTTCATATTATGTGCTGTGCTTTTTTAAACTCATTCCTAAGCGCCACGTCAAGCATTTTTTTAAAGCAAAGACGCATTCAGTGTGAATGAGCCCTTAGGATACTATACTTTTTTTTTTAGACTACTTTAACAAATAGCATTTGATATTATTTGATGAAGAATATATAAATATGCAAGTTAGTAATTTGCCATGCTGGAAAAGATTAAAAATACACCTGGAGAGGCTTTGAAAAGTGCTTAAAATGGACTGTTGAAAAGTTGTAAGAACCATGAACAGTTAAAGTCAGAATTATTATCATTTTATTTTATTATTTCTTTTTCTGTATTGCAAGTGATGTTTAACAGAGTAAGGAGTTTTTCACAGTATTTCCTATAATATTTTTATTCAAGAGAAAGTCTTATTTGATTTATTTTGCCTAGAATTAAAGCAGTTTTAATAAAAAATAAATAAATAAATACAAAAAAAAAAAAAAACATTTGAGGGTCAATATTATTAGCCACTTTTTTGGAATTAAATCCACCCTTAAGTGGAATTCTTGAACATTTTATAGCTAGAAATTGGGTTCATTTCATCATTGACCAGATTTCTGTAATTTTTTATTGCACAATTAATTTAATAATTAACTACTTTTTATATGAACTTTACCCAAGATAATATATATTTCTTTCAATTGTCTACAGAATAAAACTGTTATACAATGACTTTCCTAATTACTCTAACTTGCAAATGTTTCCATCCAGATGCAAATTAAATTTATCCGCAAACCTGGAATATCGCATAAAACATTTGCCAATAAAGCAGCTATTCCATCCAACAAGTCCAAGAGATCAAAACCGTCACTTCCTGATGAACGGGCGCCAATTATCAACAGTAAAAATGGAATTTGCTGCAGTAGGAGAAGCTGCGTGCATCTTTTCCTTATTTAATAAATGATTTGCACCTCAGAAGACAATTCAGACATGCTATGACCGTCTGGAAGCATTTGGAGATGCTCTTGACAAGTCTGGAGGTCATTATTAATATAATAACACTAATAGTGAAATGGTTATGGTGTTTTTAAATAACCAAAGGAACATTTCAGATGTTTTGCAATGTGCTCAGCCTGCTGGTTTGTCCATTCACACGTTTTTATCATTACATGATCTCTTATAAAAAAATCATATGGCTATTTTAATGCGCATACTGGAATATTTCTGGTAAAAATTTATCCATCATAGTTTATGCGCATCTTTTCTTATCAAATAAAAAGTTCCTATTCAGCTATGCGCGTTAGTTTTTTTTTTTTAGTTAGTTTAAAATTTTTTAAGGTCAAAATTATTAGCCCCTTTAAGCTATATTTTTTTTTCGATAACTTACAGAAAAAACAATAACTTGCCTAGTTAACCTAATTACCTAGTTAAGCCTTTAAATGTCATTTTAAGCTGTATAGAAGTGTCTTGAAAAATATCTAGTCAAGCGTTATTTACTGTCATCATGGCAAAGATTAAATAAAAATCAGTTATTAGAAATGAGTTATAAAAACTATTATGTTTTTAAATGTGTTGAACAAATCTTCCCTCCGTTAAACCGAAATTGGGGGAAAAAATAAACAGGGGGGCTTATGATTCAGGTGACTAATAATTCTGGCTTCAACTGTATATTTTTTATGCACATTTTCAAAATGTATGCGCATATTGGCGTTTCCATCAATCGTTTTTATACGCATATCCAGCAGGGTTAATGGTTAAAATAGACGGGTCAGGAGACCCGCTGCACTGAGTCTGCTGGATACGGGGATTGAGGGAGAAGTCCTCATTCATAGGGTTTACATGAACACACTTATCTATCTTTATAATGATATAAATTGTGATTGTCTGTATATGAAATTACAAATAACAAATGTAGCAGGTCATTAAATCACTGTTCATTTCTTTGCATTTTAACTTTGTAAACTATAAACTCATGCGTCTTCTCTTTGTGTCTCATTTTGTGAGCTAACTGACAACAGCAGTTATTCGCTCCCCTTCTCCCCTGCTGGCCACGCCCACTCCTGCCCGATGCTCGCGGAGCTCCACGCCCATTAATCATGCATCTTTTGAAAAAAATCTGAAGTATACTTTAACCGAAAGAGGGGGGTGTCATGGCCCTTTAAGCCAACTGAGTACTGTAAAACTCAATAAGTATAATCAACTTAAACCATTTGTGGAAACCAATTACTACTATGAGTTAAAAAAACTAATCTATAGTACTTTGAACTTACTCCATTTATGTTGAAAACTTTTCAAAAGAGTAGAATTAACTTTCAGTAAATTTTGAGGTAACTAAACTCATTTCATTTGATAAAGTTGACTGTTGGGTTTTACAGTGTAATAATTCTGACTTCAACTGTATATACCAAATTGCCATTTACATTCTATACCAACCATTCCTGCTCGGTTTATCCAGTGACTCTTTGTTAAGTCTGCACACATGCTGAGTGTGTTCTGTTTTTATCTCGCTGCTGTACGAGCCTGTGGCCATGCAGTAAGCTGCGGACCGTTATGCCTCGTTTAAATACAGTCCTGCAGCAAGCGTTACTTCAGAAGTGGTTTTGCCATTCTAACCCTTAGTCAGCTTATGTCGCTATACAGCACAGGCCATCAACACACAGGCTACTTTCTCACAGTCTCACCCTGGCAGCGCCTTTCAGCATCATTTCATATCCAATGGCCTGTCTCCCATTCTGGGGACTTACTTCAGAGAGACTAGTTTGTCATTAGGGGATGATTTATGTCTGGTATGTAATAGAGAGGGTTTGGGTGAACATGGGCTGGTGAAGTGGTTGTATAGGCTAGACTCTGGGTTTGGCATTGAGATGAGCTTGGCAGGGAGGTAGCATCTATTATAGCTATGAAGGACATGACCCCCACTTTCAGAAATGACTAAATTGACCCCCTCCGCACTTTGGAAGATGGTCATTATGTTTTAAAGGGTTTATTTTTCTTGAATGGAGTACAAAGGGAAAATAGACTAGCATTCTGTGGAGAATGTGAGCCGTGTTTGACTGTACAGAACTCTGTAGCACACTGTTAAAAATTTACATAATAAGCAGTTTTCTGTGTTTTGTGATTCATTCATTCATTTTCCTTCGGCTTAGTCTCTATTTTAGCGGTCGCCACTGCAGAAAAAACCGCCAACTATTCCAGTATATGTTTCATGCAGCAGATCCCCTTCCAGCTGCAACCCAGTATTGGGAAACACCCATACACACTCATTCACACACGCTCATACACTATGGCCAATTTAGTTTATTTAGCTCACCTACATCAGGGATCACATAACTTGTTCCTGGAGGTCTGGTGTACTGCAGATTTTAGCTCCAACCCTAATCAAACACACCTGAACAAGCTAATCAAGGTCTGACTAGGTATACTTGAAACACTCAGGCAGGTGTGTTGAGGCAAGTTGGAGCTAAAACCTGCAGGGCACCGGACCTCCAGGAACGAGATTGGTGACCTCTGACCTACAGTATAGCGCATGTGTTTGGACTCTGGGGGGAAACTGGAGCACTCTGAGGAAACCCACATCAATACGGGGAGAACATGCAAACTCTCCACAGAAATGGCAACTGACCCAGCCGGGGCTTGAACCAGCAACATTTTCGCTGTGAGGCGACAGTGCTAATCACTGAGCCACGATGCTGCATTTTTTATACATCTTAAAGTAATCTTTTTTTTTGTAACTTTTTTTTTGAGGAAAAAATATTATTATACCCTTAATTAAAAGTGTTAATTTAACATAAAGAATATCAACAAGTAATATTTCATCCATAACCAATCATAAATGGTGCATTGTATGTTCCTGTGGGTTACCGACTAAATGTACTTATTAGGGTTTATTATTCACTGTGAAACCTCAGAAAGCAGTTGTTGGTGGATGTTAAGAAAAGGTGGGTGCCACATTTTTGTCACTTGGCTTTAGGTCAGGGGTGCCCAAGCTTGGTCCTGGTGGGCTGGTGTCCTGCAGAGTAATGCTCTAACCCCAGTTACACACCTGAACCAGCTACTCGAGCTCTAACTGTAGCTTACTAGAAACCTGTTGGCAGCTGGATTTTGCAGGACACTGGCTCTCCAGGACAGAATTTGGGCTCCTTCCTTTAGACACACCTTTGCATCATGGTGCTCTGCATCTCTCTTTCTTTGTATCCATGACCATCAAGTGGGCTGAATCCAGATGCACATTGAACATAGCTAATAAATATTTGAAAGATTTGAAAGACGCCGGCGCTTCCTCGTACTGTTGCCTCACTTCATCGCCGCTCTCCATGTTAAAGTGTGGAATTATGGTTAAGCACCCCCTAACTTTAGAGCATAGTGATTGGATATTCACTGTGGGGAGGGGTTTCCTCATCTCAGCTCGTAGACTTACAGGCACACACAAACAGTCAATTTGGGAAGATATAAAGCGCACATAAATTATTTGAATCTAAAACCGAGAAAACTGCAATTCACAAGAGCGTATTGATCCGTGGATGTCGTACAGAATGGTTTAATATTATATTGAGAATCTTGGCATCTCTAAAATATATGTATAGAGTTATATATATATTATAGGTAAGCATAGATAATTTTTTAATCTAGATTAATCTCACTGTAATCTTGTAATGGATCTAGATTAATTTGGATTAAAATGGCTCGTTTGAATTCTGCCAAAAGCATTCAGAATATGTGTGCTACCCAAATAATGACTAAAAGCAAGTCTTTGAGAACGGGTTTCTCAAGCCAGGTGGCGCATTAGACACGGGGCTCATCTCCTGTTTCCATAATGCATCACAAACTGCTTGAAAAACTGTTCTACTATGATAATTGATGGTGAAAATAAGTGATGTTCAATATGATGTACTTGTGTTTGCTAACTGTTTATTCAGCTAAACATGAATTTTGAAATGTAGGAATACACACGTTCGAAGACTCGTTCTAGCCACCTACAGTGCAATTCGGCCAGGTGTACGTCCGCGCTAAAATATCAAGGTGAAAGTCATCATAGCTTGCGTAGAATAGACCCACCTCCCAACCCAACTTTGAGAATAGATCAACAGCGGTATTTTTTTTATTGCGCAGTAAGGCCGTATTCACACTAGGTACAGTTGCCTCGAACCGGGCCAAAGCACGCTTGTCCCCCCTCCCGTCTCCCCCGACGGCCCGCACTCACACCACAAATGGGTCTCGGCACGCTTACGTCATCGCTGCTGCGCTGTTCAGTGAGAAGCGCTCTCTCACTCAGCAGCACAGTGGAGATTTCTCTAGTTATATCGTGTCAGTCGTTTGATATGCAGTGACATGCAGTCAAATATTTCGCCAAACAGTCCTTAGGGATGCGGTGACACGCAGTCAGATATTTCACCGTACAGATCCGCCACTTTTGGCGCTCATAAACAATCATAAAGCTTTCGTGCTGCAGGAATGAGGAGGTCTGCTGAAGGCTCGCAGCTGTCGTTCAGTGAGGGGTGTTCGTCTTTAATAAACTACTGCAGTTTGCGTTCACTTAACAGTAAGAATGATTAATAAATCCATATGAAACAGCCCCGTAAAAGTCACGTCTTGCTTTCAGTTTTGGGCTTTGGCGCGTTTTGCACTCACACACAAGCGTACCGCGCCCAAGTGAACCGCGCTCAGGCACACCTCTTCCAACCGGGCCAGGGCCGGCAAAGTGAACCGTGCTTGAGCCTGATTCAGCTCACTCACACTTCTCAAACGATCCGGGAAACGGGCCTTGGCACGGTACGGATGGCATAGTGTGAGTAGGCCCTAAGAGTCTAGCGTTAACGCAGCTTGTTACCGCCAATAACAGCCCACCACTAATATATTTATATTATGAATTATGGTAATAACTACAGTATACATTTCTGGGCAACAGCATGCCATAGATGGTTAGGCCAATATTACGATAAATACTGTATACCGTGATAAAGGCCTCAGCAATTAATCACAACTAGAACATTTGATATAATCATAAGCACAATGGTTGCTAGGGCATCCTGTTTCATTGTGATTGTGTTGCTATGCAGTTTCTAGGATGTTCTATTAATGTGTCACTATAAAAGTTTCTGGGGGGTTGCCAGTTGCATTACTACGCAGCTTCAAGGATGTTCTGACCGCTTTTTAGTACATTGCTATGCATTTGTTAGAGCATTCAAGGTTGATTACTGCACAGACGTAGGGGGCAAAGCGAGATTATTTTCTAGCATGAGACTCCACTGTTTCCCTGTTGTTGGCACCAAGTTTCTCCTCTCTGGCTGTGCTCCCAGTCTTTGATTCTTGTCTGTATTTCTCAGCTTTTTGCACGTCCTCAGCATTACGCAGCGGCTCCAGTTTTCTCCTGCTGAAAACAATGCCTTCACATGGGCCTTCTTGCTTTTAGGGTGTGCCCGTCCCCTAAAAATGAGCTGTTAACGTCCAGGTCTCTTCTGATGTTCACAACAAGCCTTTGTGACTCTAATTATGGAAGGTAAACAGTTTCAGATCGTGAGGTCAGTGACAGATTGAAGCATTTGATGTTCAATACTGTTGAAGAGTGAGACGGCTCTTGAAGGAAGTGAACGCCCTCTCAGCTTTTTAGGGACCAGAATAAAGTTTCCTGAAATTTATAGACGGAAATTGGTTGAGATGGAAGCTGGAGGTGATGATAGTGGTCATTTGGCTGAAAAGTAAAAGAGTTGAGAGGATTATATAATGATTCAAAGCATATGAAACCACAGTATAGTTATATGTTCAGCCAAATTTTGTCACAATGTATTTTTTTATTAGTTTTTCAAAGAATTTTTTTTTATTGTTGTTCTTGTTTTTATGAATGTTATTGTTTAATTTTAAGTTGATTCATTTGAATATCCGTTCAAACTGTTCATTTTAATGAATCATTCTAGATGATTCATGTTCAGATGAAAAATTATTTATTTTCAGAATATCTTTTTTAATAAATAATTATTTATTATTATTATTATTATTATTATTATTATTATTATTATTATTATTATTATTATCATCATCATCATCATCATTATTATAATTAATTAATTAATTATTTCAATAATTATAATTATGGTAAAAAAATAATAATAAAAATAATGATTATTATTACTATTATTATTATTATTATTATTAAAACATAATTGTTATTATTATTTATTATTATTATTATTATTATTATTATTATTATTGGTATTTATTTATTTATTATTATTATTATTATTATTATTATTATTATTATTATTGTTATTATTTGTATTATTATTATCATTATTATTATTTTTTTATTATTATTATTAGTAGTAGTAGTATTTATTTATTTGTTTATTTCGCAATTTATTAGCAGAAGTCTCCCAATAAAATGTTTTGCATAACAATAGTTTATGACTCAAGAAACTGTTAGGCATATGCAGAACAAGAACTTATGATTTGTCAGTGTTATTTTAAAAATCATTTAAAATATAACAACATTTTTTGTGAACACTTCTTATATTTCTTATTAAACTTGTATATCTTACATGTGTAAGTACAAGTCAAAATAAGTATATTGTTTTATTTTATAATAATATATGTTACTCTGGATAAGGATGAAATAATATGTCAGAACATGGACACAGAATATTTTACCTATGTTTAACATCATTTTTTTTACTAAAGTGATTAAAATTTTTAAATTAGACACTTGCATTAAATATGGTTTCCACATGCACATTCACGCTTGCGCTTGGTTAGCTAGGCAAGTTAGGTTAACTAATGCCTTTGACAACAAATTGTTCTGTATTCAAAAAAAAAAAAAAAGTCTTAGTTGCAAAAAAATATTGACCCAAAAATATATATATAATAGGAAATACTGTAAAAATATATATTTAAATGCTTACTTAAAATATATATGTTATCAAATTCTCCAAAATATTTAGTGAATTGAGTTTCATATGTGTAGAGTCAGCATGAGTGGTGATTGCTTATCACTGCATCCACACAGCAGAGCTTCTATTCCAGATGTTTGTAAGCCTGTTAGTGACATTCATTTCTCACTTCCGAGTTCACGAGGATTTAGTCTCTCACACAGCGGGATCATTTACCTCAGGAGACAGGCTTTGTGATGTGGACACATGTACTTCACTTGTCGACAAGAAACATCTTGCGTCATAGCATCAGATGTTTAGTTATGAGCACATCCAGATGGGAAATCAGCAATCTCTGCAGAGTGGATCATGAAATGATGAAGAAAATCCTGTTTTTTTTACTGATAGCTGAAAACTTTAGAAATCACACAGAATGTTTAAGATCAACATTTGTAATTGATTTTAATTCAGTAGTGTATTCACAGTTGAAATCAAAGATTATTAGTCCTCCTTTGAAATGTTAATTGTTTTTCAAATAGTGATGTTTAAAGGGGACCTATTATGCAAAAATCAGTTCTACAAGGGGTTCAAACCCAGTTGTGTGGCAACAGTGTGCGAATATAACCAGCTACTAATGGTAAAAATGTATTAATTCTGTTTTTTTATCACAACACACATCTGCAAAAACACTTTGATAGATATTCTCCATTTGTAGGTGTCATCAGAGGGAAAAGCCCTGCTCATTAGTGACAGTCTTTCTTTTGTTAGCATAAACACAACATAGGCTCATTTTGAAAACGTAGCCCTATATACTACACGATTTCTTGAGATCGTGAATTATTTAGCCAGAAGTACACATGGCTGCATTTTGTCTTTAAAACGACCGCTACGAGGTGGTATGTTACCGCTCCTTTTCATGTTAGCAGCTGAATGCTTACCTCCGTATGGACAGCTTTCTTGCTGTTACCAGTTAGTCAATAGCTTGCCATCTAAATCTGTGGACTTTAGACGCAGAGAGGAGTTGACCTGGATGACAGGGTTCGAGTCCGGTGAGGAAACGTTCCAGAAACGGGTAAGACAAAAACAGAATTTCAAAAAAATCTGAAAACATGATAAAAAAAAAATAAAAAATTGGCAAGGGCTTTACGTTTTCTGGATTATATATAAACACACAGGTGTTTATAGTCGCAGGACAATGACAGTGACTTGGTGATTTTCAAAAGTCCAATAAATTTATTAAACTGTTAGAATTGCCATATTTTATCCATAACCCACAAAAGATAAAAATAATAGTTACATGAAAAAACAACAACATGCAAATGAAAAGCCAACAGCCTTTTAATTATTTTGTTTCGTAGGATTGGCGTATTTACGTTAGATTAACAACACTGCAATAGCATCGGCTGCAGAAGATTGATTTTATAGCATCAGGTTAAACTTTCTGACACCTTTATGGCAATCAAATACATTATAATAAATACAGACCATCACTGAACATCAAAGATGATCTCTGAGTGACGGCCTTCAAAAATAAACCAGGAATAGACTTGTGCTGAAAACATTGGTGCCCACTAGTCTTATTAGGTGAGGTTAATATTAAATTAAACAAATTAATAAATGACTATAAAAATGATATGTTTGTTAGAATGTTGCAGTTTTTTGTGTTGTCAATATGCTCAGGTTATTTAGGCCTATTGTTGTGCACAACATTTGTATATTTATAACCACCTCCGAGGAATGTGGGGGTCGCGAATCACTGGCATTGTTATTTTTGGGGGTGAAAAGTTTAAGTACCCCTGATTTAGGAACATCAGAGACTTATTTTGCATCATTAAAAGGTGCATAATAGGTTTTACATAAAAAAAAAAAGTTTTATAAGCTAATTTCTAATAGCTAATTTCTTTTGTCTTTGACATGACTGCTCCTAATATTTTGCTAGTTCTTTTGAAACAAACTACTGTTTAGCTGTGCAATTAAATGGTTAACTAGGTTAATGTTTATGTAACATGCAAAGTAAAACAAATAAACATTTTTCTCAAGAAGAAAACATTGGTTAAACTTTATTTTCATGGTCCCTATTGCACTTTTTTTTTTTTTGTTGACTAAAATTAGCATTGCAACTACATACGGATTACTTCTCATTTGAGTATTAGGACTATAAGAAACTTTGGAAGTACATGTCAACTTACACTACCCCTAACCCCAACCTAACAGTTCACTCATAATCTAATGAGAATTAGTTTGCATGTAGATGTAACTTAAATTCAACAAAATGCGCTAAAGGGATCATTAAAAATAAACTGAAGCCAAAATATAAAGTATTAAACATTGGGAACTTTTTGAAAAAGAATAAATATTTTACTGCAGAGCTAATTATTTTGCCTTCAACTGTGCATACACATACATTCAGTATTAGGTTTAAGAGAAAATTATATATGTTTTAATGCTTTGATCTCTCTCATCTGTCTTGTGTGCTATGAGACTTCATGTAAGGATTATGAAGGTACACAGGCTTTGACCTCAGAGCCCGCTTGTCATGGGACACGACGTATGAGTTTTCAGGATGGCGAAAGTGAATCTGTACGGATTACCTGGAGTTGTGTAACTCTGTTATTTTAGTGAAATGAGAGGCATGTTCAGATATTATATAAAATGCTGTTCTTAGTCTGTCACAATCACTTTGCTTCTCCATAAGACTCGGTCTGGCTTGTAGTTTTTGCACATGAGCAGCTATTAGTATTATTTTTCTTCCAGTTTAGATGCGCACACACAAAATAAAAGTGAGACGGATTTGTCTGTAACCACTTTACATTAGCTGGATTTCCATCAGTAGCTATGTTTCCATCCATGCAAATGCGCATAAAAAAAACAGTTGATGGAAACGCCATGATGCGCATAAGTTTTGAAAATGCGCATAAAAAACGTATGCGCCTAACTGGGTAGGATAAACTTTTTATTCGATAAGAAAAGATGCGCATAAACTGCAATGGAAACACTTTTACCGCACAAACTCCAGCATGCGCATTAAAAAAGGTCATGTGATTTTGTTAAAAGAGATCATGTGATGCTTTAAATGTGTGTGAATGGATAAAACGTCAGGCTGAGCACATTATAAAACATCTGAAATGTTGTTTTGGTCATTATAAAACGCCGTTTCAGTATCAATGTTATTAAATTATTAATGACCTCCAGAATCAAGAGCGCCTGTGCTCCGCGTCTGACACCTTCAAACGCCACTGCGCGCTCAATGCTTGTCAGGATTGTCTTCTGAGGCGCATTCATTTAGAAAAGATTGATGCAGCTTCTCCTACTGCAGCAAATGCAGTTTTTACTGTTGATATTTGGCGCCAGTTAATCAGGAAGTGACGATTTTGTTCGCTTTGACTCGTTGGATGGAAACGATGCTTCATTCGCACAACTTTTATGCGATAATCCAGTTTTGCGCATAAAGTTTATTCGCATTTTTGGATGGAAACATAGCTAATCTGTGTTTAAATCTTGTTTATGTTGCTAACACACTGTTATTCTTTAGGTAAAGAATTAATTAATACAAATGTATTTTAAAAAGTTAGTTTTGGTAGTCTTCAGTCAAAGTATGAGCATTTGCTACAGCATTTGGAGTGGCAATCCTTTTCTGATGATGTCAGATTGGCAGTTTCAGGCACAATTATTATTATTTTTTATTAGAATATGCAAAAATCATACAAATACAAGAAAACATCAACAAATAACAAATACAAAGCAACGAAACAAAAACAAAACAAAAACAACAACAATATAGTCATGTACTGGTATGTGCTTGAGTGTGTGCGTGTGAGTGTGTGTATGCATGTAAAGGTAACTTGGTGGACAGGTCAGAGTACATACATAAGGCACAATATTTGTAATCACGCCCCTCTTATCATTAGTTTGCTATGAGGGAATGATGCACAAACAGAAGGCCCCGCCTCCTACTCATTATTCAGTTAGTTTCAGTTGGAAGTACATCAACATACTGAAATAAAAGTTTTAGCAAATTCCAGTTCGAACAGACTTTAATATGTTTTTTTTTTGAGGTAGGGCTGCACGATTAATTGAAAAAAGATCACGATCTCGATTCGACCCTACACACAATCTTCTGCTTTTCTACAATTCAGCCAATAATATTTTCAAGGTCAGGAGAGAAGTACAAAGGCAGTCGCACAAGTCTTCACAGGAACATAAACACTTTCAAATGGTGTTAAAAGTGTCACACACTTTGTTTATAAGGTATAATTCCTCCAGAAATGTCATTTCTGGCTTCATGTAATGATGTATTTGCTGCACCGAAATCACACGTGAGCTGACCACGAGCTACTACCGAGAACGCACGCAGCACGCCAGTGATGGCTACTTTAGTGAACAGAACCTGCATATGCTGTGAATAACAAGTAATAAAGTTGTAAATAACAATCATTTGCATATGTGTGTGTTTTATCACAGTGACGGCAGCCATGAGCCGCTCTAGGAAGTGAAAATGAAACTGGCCGCACATCATTCAAATGATCATAACGTATTTTATGGTTATGATTACGACAAGCATTTGATGTGTTTTTTCTTTCATAGTTAACAGTGTTGTGCATGAAAATAAATGTTTAACAGTGTTATTATAGCTACTCTAGCTTATATAATGTTGAATATAATGCAAGAACAAATCTGATGACAAATGTCTGATTTTACCACTGAAAACAAATGGTCTTACAATGCTGTCAATGACAAATGACAAGCAGATGTCTTAAACATATAATAATTCAACTTTATAATTATGAATAGTTCTATTCTGATGTCATCATTTTACTGTGAATTAACAAACAGGACATATTAAAAGTCTGTTCAAGTCCACCATAATGACTGTACAAAATTTAGCATTTTAAGCAACAGTAGAGCTACACATAGGCCTAATATTATTGTTGTTTTACCCTATCGTCACCTTAGAATTATAAGATTCAATCTGACATTTTTGTCAAAATTGAGTTATTGACATATTCTTATTAAATGACAACTTATTGTTTACATTTTAAGACTTAAAAAAAAATGTTACACACATACTGTTTGCTATATGGAATGCAAAAACTTTGAAGCTCAGTATCTTTAGAACGTAGATGGAACCTTATAATTCCAAGGTGATATGTTTGAGAATTAACAATAATAATAGCTGACATCATTAACCT
>NC_141029.1:49565000-49627500 GCF_052040795.2 Danio rerio | reverse complement strand
ATAAATTTATTGAATTAATAAATTAATTAAAAATGAAATAAATAAGTAATAAATAAATAAATAAATACTATTTTATTAATAATAAACCATATAGTGTCCATGCTGCTATTAAATTAAATTAAGCTAAATTAAATTAAATTAATTTAAATTAAATTAAATTAAATTAAATTAAATTAAATTAAATTAAATTAAATTAAATTAAATTAAATTAAATTAAAAGATGTCTGCATCTGATAATACCATAGTTTATGACAAAAGTTCTCATTTGGCCATCTTCTTTTAATCTATGCCTTTTTAAACCAGTAGGCATCTTAATGTAATGTCCATGTTGTGATTTGTGCATTTAACGTATATGCCACAGTTTAATATTAGTTTATATTGTTTACGTGGCGGACATTGCACTCTCTTTCTCATTCTCCCTTTTGTTAACATTCATTCATTCAGTTTCTTGTCGGCTTAGTCTCTTTATTAATCTGGGGTCGCCACAGCGGAATGAACCGCCAACTAATCCAGCAAGTTTTTACGCAGCGGATGCCCTTCCAGCTGCTACCCATCTCTGGGAAACATCCACAAACACATACACACACTCATACACTACAGACAATTATGCCTACCCAATTCACCTGTTCCGCATGTCTTTGGACTGTGGAGGAAACCGGAGCACCCGGAGGAAACCCACGCGAAGGTAGGGAGAACATGCAAACTCCTCACAGAAACACCAACTGAGCCGAGGTTCGACCCAGCGACCTTCTTGCTGTGAGGCGACAGCACTACCTACTGCGCCACTGCCTCGCTCCCTTATGGTAACATGCTTAACTAATTGTGTTATATGACAATGGAAAAGCTTTTTAGTCCTTGTGTATGAGATTTAAGGTTTGCGACTGTTACGGTTATTTAAGATGGAAAGGCTAGGGTTAACGCAACATTTAAAAATGATGACCCTTTTATGAATGGTGGTGGCAATTGAGCAAACAAACAACCAAATTATGCCAAAATAAGTGTTTATTTTACAAAGTGGATAAGTGATAAACTAAGTATTTACAAAATAAAGAAAACAAGAATAAATAAATGGTTGTAATAAAGGGGAGGAACAAAAGTGGCACCAAAGAAAAGAAAATAATATAAAAAAACACAACCCTAACTCGAACCCACAATCTCTATACTATCTAACAAAAGAAAGAGAAAGAAAAGTCTTCAGCGTTTTTACGCCCTATCTAAACTACACTTCTAAACACAAACGTAAACAAAACTTACAATTAGTGGCGCACACTTCTAAACTAGTGTGTATAATACATTGGTATCTCCTACGTGTAGCAACATGTAGGTCACGTGACATCTACCCTGTTCCTCGAATCCCATGGATGTCGTATATCTGGTAATCAGAGAGAAAACACAATTAGAACACTTTTAAAGATCGATTTCAGCACAAATAATTATAGCACACATAGCACAAAAACTGTCACATAATCCAGCCATCCAGCAAAACACACAGTCAGCCAACCTAGCAAACACACAATTGTGACATTAAAAAGTAAGCTAGCTTTCGACTGTACCGGCTTCCTTTTAAAGTGGGGAAGTCTGCTTGTGATTGGCCAATGATGATGTCATCGCAAACGGTGATGATGACTGGCATCTTGCTTAGCCAATAGGTAGATGAGCTGGGCGGACCTAAAGAAAATGATAGGTAGAAAAGGAGGGAGAGAGAAAAAAAATACAAACAAACACAGGCACAGATACTGAGCCGTAACAGCGACTCTGCTAAAGTCTGTTCTGAAATGAAAGCTTCAGAATTAACGTCACTCGTTTTTTCCTGGTCATTGCGCCTTTGCCGTTTACTGTGTAAATACAGACAATTGGATGCGAGTTACTTTTAAACGAAAATGTAAGCAGGTCAGCAAAAAAATCTAATATAAGATCTGCAGTGTAAATGCCGCTATAGAGGGTGATTCATTTAATGCCATATTTTCATATTTTTATGGTGAGCTATCCCTTTAAATCATACCAAATGTTAACATACTCTATAGCTGGAGCAGCAAGTCCAGAGTGACTGATCAAACTGAAACCCATTCAAGCCACATAAAAACCAGGCGGATTTGAGGATTTTTCTCTGGCAGGGCCACAGAAACCATGCTCTCAGACCCAGAACATTCTCTCCTGCTGTAATTGTTGATTATTTTCATTGCTTGGCATTGGTTGGCTCTGAAGGAACTGGAGATGTGGAGTGTGTGAGTCTGCATGTTTTCTGATGAACGTATGTGTGTATGTTCTGTTGATTTGAACGGTGTCGAGTTCCTGCGGTGAGCCTGACTCTGAGCAGCCTTGATATTGTGTGAGCTCATTGAATTGGTCTTCACGGACACAAAAACCTCTGTTGAGAGTCATAAAAACAATTCCATTCCATGTATGGAGTCATTTCACAATGCATGTCCACCAACAATGCATGAAAGGAAGAGTTCACCCAAAAAACGAGTGTACGTTTGTTATTTACTCAACCTCATGTCCTTCCAAACCTGTTTGACTCTTTTTACTGTGCAAGACAAAAGAAACTATATAGGGCAAATCTAAAATAACAATCCAATAAGTATAAAATAATAATCCAAATAACTCTGTATACCTTAGACTTCAGTTGTTGAAAGCTTTGTATGCATTTTTAGAAATTTGTTTACACTATTTGTATGTATTTATTTTTATTTTTTAAAACATTTCTACAACTTGTATAAAAAAATCTATTAATGCAAAAAATTATAATCCATGGATATTACACACAACATATTAAAGTTTACAAAAATAACATAAAACAACTTGAATTAAATGAATTAAATAAAATAAAAAATACATTTTTAAATTTAAAGCTAGTTACCACCCTGATGTTTCTTATTTTCATTTAGCTAATTGCATGCAATACTTGCCCAAATTGATCAATCAATAAGCAAAGACATAAATAACTAATATATATATGTAATATATAACTAATATATAGTTAGTTATATATTACATATATATATATATATATATATATATATATATATATATATATATATATATATATATATATATATATTAGTGTATATATATATATATATATATATATATATATATATATATATATATATATATATATATATATATATATATATATGTATATATATATATATACACATATACATATACTAATATATATGTAATACATAACTAATATATATATATATATATATATATATATATATATATATATATATATATATATATATATATATATAATTTGAAATAAAAAATAACAATAAATTACATAGAATAAATGCTAATGCAAAATTTCAAAAACAATAAATTATTTAAACCAGGTTCCTGTTGTAGTTGTTTTAAATATATATATTTTCAGTATTCGTCAATATTTTTGATAAATATTGAAAATAAATATTTTAATATCTATCAATATTTGTAATGAATGTAATTATTATTCATTTGAAATGAATTAATGTAATATTTGTAATGAATCTAATTAATAATAAAACAAACAAATTAAAAAAACTCAACTATGTGTGTGTGTGTGTGTGTGTGTGTGTGTGTGTGTATACATATATATATATATATATATATATATATATATATATATATATATATATATATATATATTATATTATATGAAGAGAACACCCTCTAAATCCATCAGACCTTTTCTTGTCTCTCAGGCTCCTTTGATTAGGTTTAGAAGTCTCATATATATGTTTTAGTGTTGCTCACTATTTGGACATCCTGAGGTTGTTGACATGATCAATATGCAGTATTTTCAGAACTAGCCCTTTAAATACAAGCATTCATGATTAATCACAGCAGTTAAAAAAAACTAATGTGATTGTTAAAATGCGCTGACTCAACTTATGTGAGCGTCAGTTCTCGTCTTTAGCAAATGTGAGGATTGGCAGAGATGTTCTCATTGCCACCCGCAGCTTCAGTAGAGCTTCAGGAATTCATTTGCTGTGTGTGTTAGTGAATGTGTGCTCCATATGTAAGGGTGAACGTCTGTCTGTTCACACACACCTGCTTCTCTACAGGCCTCTGATTGGCCAATGCGTGTTCCAGCAGGACGTCCCACCTCGGAATCACAGGAATGTTCTCCTGTAGAGCCACCGCTGCAGAAAAGGTTCCTGATTTGGGTAGTATTTGAGGGGAAATTCATTATAATTGATATGAGAAAAGTAATCGGTTTACTTTCTACCTAAGTAACAAAGTAATCCAATATATATTTTTATTTTTCATATACAGTTTTTGTTTACTTTTTCGAAACGCTCAATCTAATAACTGGAATTTAATCTTCAGCTAGTTAATTAACCAGTTATCAATTAGTTATTTAATCCATGATAATAATCAAAATCCAAGTAATAGTTATTATTCATACACGTTACAGTAAGATTACATTAGTTATTACTTAAGTTAATGTAATAACTAACATGAACAAACAACAAAAAAGACATTTATTACATTATTTATGAATATTTGTTAACATTAGTTAATGAAAATAAAGTCATTTATTGTTAGTTCTCATAAACTCATAATGTGTTAACTAATGCTTTCAAGCCCAGCTATATGATTTAATGATGATGATTAATAAATTCTGTACAGGTACATTATTAGTTCATGTTAATAGATATACTTTCTAATATTACTTAATGAAAGCTTATTGTGAAGTGATTTGTTTGCAGGTTTTTTATAGCTGCTCCTTAAATTTCCAGAGCTGATTTTACATTTGATAACACTTTTTTTTTTTTAAGAAAACACAAAGAAAACACATAAAAAACACCAGCAAATTAAGCAAATATCTTCACTGGTTTAACACTTGTTGCAAATCCTCACAACATAAACTAACTGTGAAACGCTCGCAATAAGGCACAAGCTGTGTTTCCATGATTTGTTGCTATTTTTAGACCAGTGCCACCCTAATTTTCGCGTTTTGTGCCATGTTGTTTAAATAGCAAATCCATTTGCACTACTTTGTGGACTCATGGATGTGCCGGCCTATAAAGGAGGTGTGTTAAGGCGCATTGTTGATGCTTTGCTATTTTGAGAAACTGAAATAGACTACGCCATTGGTCAAGCAAAAGTAAAAGTCCAGCACAATGTGCGTTAGTTATGCACCTATTCAGGTTCGAATGCTTAATACACACAGGATGTACAGCAATAAACAAAAATACTTATGAAAAAAATTAAAGGATTAAAATGTTACAATTTTTTTTTATTTTCTTCATATTCACCAATATGCCTTCATATCTGGGAGGCTTTTTTCAGTTGATTTATGGCAATTTGCATTTGCATAATGTTATTATTATTATTAGTAGTATTATTTATTATATGCATATTTATATTTGTTTTAATAAGAAACTAATTTAGATTTGTCCACCTGTGGTGTTTTAGAGACGTCTGCATCACCATTTGGGGCATAAGAACAGGACGTGTGTTTGCCACTGGCTTGCATGGTTCAGGATCTGAAAAGCTACGCATCGATGAATTTGCTCTTCAGTGTTTGGACTCTCAGTAATGATTTCAAACCACACTGAACTGAGCTAAACTGAACTGAACTTAAACACTAAAAACTACCCTGATCCAGTTACTATGACCATTTATGTGAAGCTGCTTTGACACAATCTACATTGTAAAAGCGCTATACAAATAAAGCTGAATTGAATTGAATTTAATATAACTCCGTTTTTTGACCACACTTTGTTATTATTGTTCATTTATTTGTTTGCTGGAAATTAGAACTGAATTTAGAAATAGTCTTGAAACAAGTCTTTGCGCTTAACAAACTAAATTAAATATTAAATAGAGCATGTACAACACCGTTTCCTTATCCACCAAAGTAAAGGAGTAAAGAGTGAAAGTAAAGTAAAGAGGCTGAATGTAGGAGGCTCATTCTTTATTTCACGCTGCAGATCATCTGTTTAACTGTTTTCTCGATAGTGAATCGTTCAGTTTTTCCGTTCAGTTCTTCCACTTACAAAGTCCACCATGTAAATAGCAAATGCGCCATGGTGCAACACAACTAACTCTTTAAGGGAATGGGAGATGAGTTTCTATTTGGTTTAATGCACGTTTTGCTCAAAGCATAACCATAACTCATCAAGAGAATAAAAGCATAAGCATATTTTTTCCATCTTTAAAATAGCAAAGGTGTATTTGGACATGCGCTTTAAACTTAAATCGTTAAGATCTAGATCCTTAAAATAGAGCCAAATATCTTTAACTAAAAATATTTAAAAATTTAACAAAAATAAATGAACAAAGCTT
Source organism: Danio rerio (assembly GCF_052040795.2). NCBI lineage: Eukaryota > Metazoa > Chordata > Actinopteri > Cypriniformes > Danionidae > Danio > Danio rerio. Next base: position 49,621,218 of record NC_141029.1, on the reverse strand, counting down.
TGTTAATTATTCAAATTAAAATAATCTGTAGATAAGAATAATATAAAAGATCAGGCTCTTTTAGTTGGCTAATAATGGAAAGGACAATATAATACAAATACAACACTATATATAGCTAACTTCAGTCAGTGAGTTTTCTATTTTCTAATCATGAAACTGATAAATATGTTTTTTTTAATTGCTGGTCTTTTCTACGTTCATACGTATTCTTATACTCAAAAATGATGCTTGCTGTATATTCAAACTACTTATTTAAAATGAGCTGAAAAGACACAATTCTTGAGATTTCTTATGACAAATTAATTATATTATGTTCAATCCACTTCAATCTGTAAAACTTAAGTTAACTTAATTTCTTCATGTTGTCCCAACACAGATCGATTGTATTGAACCCAGCGTTTTTACAGTGTAAGTTGCAGCGTGTTAAGTTCTCTCGACCACCGTCATTTTCCTGACACTGCATTTTTGACTCTTGTGCCACATTATCTGGCATTCATTTTTCCTTACACTGGCTTTAGACATTAACCACCACCTTGAGTGTTACTTATGGCCATAACCATGCTTATTACAGGCAGCACCAAGAGGATCATTAAAGATAATAAAATCCAGGACACAGGAAATATGTCAGACTCATTACACGCCGACATGTAATAGGGGATTTTTTTTTTTCTTTTTAAAGACAGGTCTGCATTCTTTGTTGGTGTTTCTGTTGTTGTTTTTGTAAGCAAAGATAGATGTGAAATGAAGCCCTTTATCCTGTTTTTCTGTCCAAAAAATATCAGTGTTGGCATTCTTATTAGGTTATGAATGCGTATGCAGTTACACGTGATTGTGTCCACAAACAATATTAAGTAGCTTCTTGGTGTTGACTTTTTAACCTCAGTGATTGAATTATATGCCTGCGAATATTTATTTCTAGCTATTCAAAAGAACATTGTGATACTATTGCTATTGCTACTGCACCCAAAAATGAAAAAAATCTGTAATTGTTTACTCACTCTTGTTCAAAACCTATTTGAGTTTCTTTCTTGCAAAATGTGTTTTGTAAAATGCTGGTTACTGGTACCAATAGGGTATATGCCGAGCTAGTGTTTTTCCCATACTGATAAACTTCCGGTGAGCTGTTATTGTGAACTTTTTTCCGTTTTATACGGTTCCTTTTACAGTATCGATATTGTAATGTCATTAAAATACATTCAGTTAAATAAACTTTGGCATTTATTTAGTTGCTTAAGCGTAAAACGAGACAAAAAGCCGTTCACTCGCACGCGCCCGTCAGAATCGGCAGGCTAGCGCAGAAGCTCCATTGAATATACTGGGGTAAAATAAATGCTCATATTATAAAGACATGGCAGGGTAACATGTAATTTAATGCAGTGCTTCTTGTACAATCTGAGACCCACTTTAAATCGGATATCACTCAGCTAGTGGAAATCGCTGATTTTTAAAGAAAACAGACCTTAAATGCACCGTTTTTTGCATTGGCATTCAATTCGCCGGAAAGCGCTTAACCCAGGTTACTGGCAAATTAAAAGTCCTATTAGCATGCTTCGGCATAAACCCTATTGACTTCCTTAGTAGTTTTTTTTTTTTTTTAAGGAGAGAAAAATGTTTCTACAGGTGGTTTGTCAGGCCCACTCACCTGTGTGAATGTCACTTCATAAATGCACATTTTATTTATTTTTTAAATTTTTTTATTTGTATGATTTTTGTGATTATGGAGTCGAGCATTCCATTCTATAATTTTGATTTGTTATGAAAATGTTGTCTAAATTCACTGTAAAACAAAGTTTGGGTTCTACACAATTCCTAATCCATGTTGTCCAAACACAAATAAATTAAGCTACCTTAATTGTTTCTCTACACATTTAGTTCAATTCAATTCATCTTTATGTCTATAACAATTTTACAATGTTACAAAGCAGCTTAACATAGAAGTGGATTTAAGTGGATTGAACATAAAAAAAAACAACCCACCCCCCCTATATATATAATTAATAAATATAAAAAAAATATAGTTTTTTCAACTCATCTCAAATAAGTAGCAAAAGTCTTTATATCCCAAGGAGATAAAGTTAAAAGCAGACAGAGCATATATTTAGGATTATGTGTTCTACAAGCAAAACAACTTATTTCTTTAAATTGGAAAAGTACTTTTTAGAAAATAATTTTTAGCCCAATTGTTTGTGCCAATTCCCCCCCCCCCCCCCGGTTTCTGTTTAACAGAGAGAAGATTTGTTCAACACATTTTTAAACATAATAGTTTTAATAGTCACTTTTTATAACTGATTTATTTTATCTTTGCCATGATGACAGTAAATAATATTTTACTAGACATTTTTCAAGACACTTCTATACAGCTTAAAGTGACATTTAAAGGCTTAACTTGGTTAATGAGGTTAACTAGGCAGGTTAGGGTAATTAGGCAAGTAATTTTATAATGATGGTTTGTTCTGTAGACTATTTAAAAAAATATATAGCTTAAAGTGGCTAATAATTTTGTCCTTAAAATGTTTTTTTTTTTATTTTTTTTTTTATGTAAAATTACATTTATTTTAGCCAAAATAAAACTAATAAGACTTTCTCCAGAAGAAAAAAAATATTATCAGACATACTTTGAAAATTTCCTTGGTCTGTTAAACATCATTTGGGAAATATTTGAAAAAAGAAAAAAAAATCACCGGAGGGCTAATAATTTAGACTGTAGTTAATGGTTTGTTGATAGGGAGAATTGTACATAACAATAAAGTTTGTCCACATTAAATAATGGAATGCGAAAATCCAAAACAAAATATCCTACAAATTAGTTTGCCGCAATGTTGCATAGCAGCCTCAAGGGGACGAAACATAGTGTGCAATAGTCTTTAAAAACAAGTGTAGATCCACGTAAAGTGTCCGCTTTGAGAAAGGGCCAGTGTGTGTTTGTGATGGGATGGTGTGAATTTCCCTCGTTTTCTCCTCCTCTTTCGTCAGGCTTGTCATTAATGCTGGATTCTGCGGATTCACTTCATGCTAACATCTGGTGTGGGACCATCCCAACAGACACTCGCTTTGATGCTCGAGGCTTCTGTGTAATTATTTCTGATATCAGCAAACAAACGCCTCATGTTTTCCGATAGGACTTCGTGAATAGAACATCAATTGTTGGCTTTGTGGAAAAGCTGATTAGACGGCAGGACTTAACAACGTCAGCCTGAAACATGGAAAAAAGAAAACTGCGTAATGATATATAGCATAATAATAATAATAATAATAATTTTTATTTATATCGCACCTTTCCAGAGCTCAAGTACACTTTGCAAGGAATGCAACAAAAAGATAAACAAACATGAAGTCAAATATAACAAACTGGAATTACACAAACAAGACCTAGGAGACAAATGAGCAGAGTGGAGGTGGATCAGATAAGGTGGTCAGTTTGGCAGATCAGAAGTGAAGCATTTAGAAAATAAGTGAGTCTTAAGTAAGGATTTGAATTCAGAGATATTATTAGCAGAGCGGAGTGAGCGTGGTGGAGAGTTCCAGAGATTGTGTGCAATAACACTAAATGATATGCCCCCTATTGAAGAGAGGCGGTACCTAGGGACAGCGAGAAGGCCAGAGTCAACGGAACATAATAAACGAGTTGGGGTGTAGGGGAGCATACAATTTATTATGTCTCCTGAAAAAAGAGCAACTTTCTTTCGGAAATGTACAGAGAAAAAAAAGTACATAAAATATTATTATTATTATTATTATTATTATTATTACATTTTTATAAATAATTGAAATACAATTCATTAATTAATATATTTATTTTACTGTTAATGAATAATAATTGCAATATTTATTGCCTGGATGCCCTAGACATAGCCGCGGCAATGCAGAGCTAAGTTCCGTAAGAGTGCGAAGTACAGGCTTGTACGGAAGTGCCCCGCCAGCTGCAGGAGTGACGAGAATGATACGAAATGACAGATCCGAAAGCGCAAGTGTTTTTAAATTTCTTAAACTTTGTTTAAAATAACTGAGTTGGTTTGTTTTAGCCATGTCAATTTCCACAAAATCCTGTGATCGATCATCATTTAAATTAACAATCAATTATGGATTATTCGTTAATCACCACTCCATAATAAACGCAATGCAGTGCATTATTTTGCACCATATAGAGTAGCTTTAAATAGGTAACAGTAATCATATACATGGATATAATAATGAATGTACATTAATCATGAGCGTTTGCGCTCATTATTATGGCTGTTCTGAATGCCTTAAATGTGTTGCATGAATGCGCGTCTGCAGTTAGGCTATTCTCTCACTGTTCGCAGGGCCAGTTCATACTCACTGGCCAGACATTGGCCAGATAATACTACTACTACTAATACTACTACTACTACTACTACTACTACTACTACTACTACTACTACTAATAATAATAATAATAATATTAATAATAATACATATATAAATAAAAGCAAAACAATAAGTCATGATCACGACATGACAACTTTCATTTATGTCGAGATCACGAGAAAATGATTTATGTCGAGATGATAAGAAAATTAAGTCGTTATCACAAAAAACAACTTTTTGTTATGTCAAGATCACAAAACGAGTTACGACAAAATTAGTTAAGAAAATTAAGTCATTATCACGCAAAAACAACTTTTATTTGTTATGTTAAGATCATAAGAAACTTAAATCGTTATCACGAGAAAACATTCATTCATTAATTCATTTTTATTTTTCAGCTTAGTCTCTTTATTAATCTGGGGTTGCCGCAGCTGAATGAACCGCCAACTTATCCAGCATATGTTTTACGCAGCGGATGCCTTTCCAGCTGCAACCCATCTCTGGGAAGCATCTATAACCACTCATTTACACACATACACCACCGGCAATTTAGCTTACCCAATTCACCTGTACCGCATGTCTTTGGACAGTGGGGAAAACCGGAGCACCCTGAGGAAACATGCAAACTCCACACAGAAATGCCAACTGACCCAGGCGAGGCTGGAACCAGCGACTTTCTTGCTGCGAGGTGACAGTACTATCGACTGTGCCACCGCATCACCGTATTTCAAGAAAACAACGTTTTGTTATGTTGAGATCACGAGAAAATTAAGTAGTTATTACAAGAAAACAACTTTTTGTTATGTCGAGATCACAAGAAAATGAGTTATGTCGAGATCACAAGAAAACGAGTTATGTCGAGATCACAAGAAAATGAAGTCGTTATCACAAGAAAACAACTGTTAAATCGAGATCACAAGAAAACGAGTTATGTCGAGATCATGAGAAAATGAGATCGTTATCACAAGAAAACAACTGTTAAATCGAGATCACTAGAAAACGAGTTATGTCGAGATCATGAGAAAATGAGATCGTTATCACAAGAAAACAACTGTTAAATCGAGATCACTAGAAAACCAGTTATGTCAAGATCACGAGAAAATGAAGTCGTTATCACAAGAAAACAACTGTTAAATCGAGATCACTAGAAAACCAGTTATGTCGAGATCACAAGAAAATGAAGTCGTTATCACAAGAAAACAACTGTTAAATCGAGATCACTAGAAAACGAGTTATGTCGAGATCATGAGAAAATGAGATCGTTATCACAAGAAAACAACTGTTAAATCGAGATCACTAGAAAACGAGTTATGTCGAGATCATGAGAAAATGAGATCGTTATCACAAGAAAACAACTGTTAAATCGAGATCACAAGAAAACGAGTTATGTCGAGATCATGAGAAAATGAGATCGTTATCACAAGAAAACAACTGTTAAATCGAGATCACTAGAAAACGAGTTATGTCGAGATCATGAGAAAATGAGATCGTTATCACAAGAAAACAACTGTTAAATCGAGATCACTAGAAAACCAGTTATGTCGAGATCACAAGAAAATGAAGTCGTTATCACAAGAAAACAACTGTTAAATCGAGATCACTAGAAAACCAGTTATGTCGAGATCACAAGAAAATGAAGTCGTTATCACAAGAAAACAACTGTTAAATTGAGATCACTAGAAAACGAGTTATGTCGAGATCATGAGAAAATGAGATCGTTATCACAAGAAAACAACTGTTAAATCGAGATCACAAGAAAACGAGTTATGTCGAGATCATGAGAAAATGAGATCAAGAAAACAACTGTTAAATCGAGATCACTAGAAAACGAGTTATGTCGAGATCATGAGAAAATGAGATCGTTATCACAAGAAAACAACTGTTAAATCGAGATCACTAGAAAACCAGTTATGTCGAGATCATGAGAAAATAAAGTCGTTATCACAAGAAAACAACTGTTAAATCGAGATCACTAGAAAACCAGTTATGTCGAGATCACAAGAAAATGAAGTCGTTATCACAAGAAAACAACTGTTAAATCGAGATCACAAGAAAACGAGTTATGTCGAGATCATGAGAAAATGAGATCGTTATCACAAGAAAACAACTGTTAAATCGAGATCACTAGAAAACGAGTTATGTCGAGATCATGAGAAAATGAAGTCGTTATCACAAGAAAACAACTGTTAAATCGAGATCACTAGAAAACGAGTTATGTCGAGATCATGAGAAAATGAGATCGTTATCACAAGAAAACAACTGTTAAATCGAGATCACTAGAAAACGAGTTATGTCGAGATCACAAGAAAATGAAGTCGTTATCACAAGAAAACAACTGTTAAATCGAGATCACTAGAAAACGAGTTATGTCGAGATCATGAGAAAATGAGATCGTTATCACAAGAAAACAACTGTTAAATCGAGATCACTAGAAAACGAGTTATGTCAAGATCATGAGAAAATGAGATCGTTATCACAAGAAAACAACTGTTAAATCGAGATCACTAGAAAACCAGTTATGTCGAGATCACGAGAAAATGAAGTCGTTATCACAAGAAAACAACTGTTAAATCGAGATCACTAGAAAACCAGTTATGTCGAGATCACAAGAAAATGAAGTCGTTATCACAAGAAAACAACTGTTAAATCGAGATCACTAGAAAACGAGTTATGTCGAGATCATGAGAAAATGAGATCGTTATCACAAGAAAACAACTGTTAAATCGAGATCACTAGAAAACGAGTTATGTCGAGATCATGAGAAAATGAGATCGTTATCACAAGAAAACAACTGTTAAATCGAGATCACAAGAAAACGAGTTATGTCGAGATCATGAGAAAATGAGATCGTTATCACAAGAAAACAACTGTTAAATCGAGATCACTAGAAAACGAGTTATGTCGAGATCATGAGAAAATGAGATCGTTATCACAAGAAAACAACTGTTAAATCGAGATCACTAGAAAACGAGTTATGTCGAGATCACAAGAAAATGAAGTCGTTATCACAAGAAAACAACTGTTAAATCGAGATCACTAGAAAACCAGTTATGTCGAGATCACAAGAAAATGAAGTCGTTATCACAAGAAAACAACTGTTAAATTGAGATCACTAGAAAACGAGTTATGTCGAGATCATGAGAAAATGAGATCGTTATCACAAGAAAACAACTGTTAAATCGAGATCACAAGAAAACGAGTTATGTCGAGATCATGAGAAAATGAGATCAAGAAAACAACTGTTAAATCGAGATCACTAGAAAACGAGTTATGTCGAGATCATGAGAAAATGAGATCGTTATCACAAGAAAACAACTGTTAAATCGAGATCACTAGAAAACCAGTTATGTCGAGATCATGAGAAAATAAAGTCGTTATCACAAGAAAACAACTGTTAAATCGAGATCACTAGAAAACGAGTTATGTCGAGATCACAAGAAAATGAAGTCGTTATCACAAGAAAACAACTGTTAAATCGAGATCACTAGAAAACCAGTTATGTCGAGATCACAAGAAAATGAAGTCGTTATCACAAGAAAACAACTGTTAAATCGAGATCACAAGAAAACGAGTTATGTCGAGATCATGAGAAAATGAGATCGTTATCACAAGAAAACAACTGTTAAATCGAGATCACTAGAAAACGAGTTATGTCGAGATCATGAGAAAATGAGATCGTTATCACAAGAAAACAACTGTTAAATCGAGATCACTAGAAAACGAGTTATGTCGAGATCACAAGAAAATGAAGTCGTTATCACAAGAAAACAACTGTTAAATCGAGATCACTAGAAAACGAGTTATGTCGAGATCATGAGAAAATGAGATCGTTATCACAAGAAAACAACTGTTAAATCGAGATCACTAGAAAACGAGTTATGTCAAGATCATGAGAAAATGAGATCGTTATCACAAGAAAACAACTGTTAAATCGAGATCACTAGAAAACCAGTTATGTCGAGATCACGAGAAAATGAAGTCGTTATCACAAGAAAACAACTGTTAAATCGAGATCACTAGAAAACCAGTTATGTCGAGATCACAAGAAAATGAAGTCGTTATCACAAGAAAACAACTGTTAAATCGAGATCACTAGAAAACGAGTTATGTCGAGATCATGAGAAAATGAGATCGTTATCACAAGAAAACAACTGTTAAATCGAGATCACTAGAAAACGAGTTATGTCGAGATCATGAGAAAATGAGATCGTTATCACAAGAAAACAACTGTTAAATCGAGATCACAAGAAAACGAGTTATGTCGAGATCATGAGAAAATGAGATCGTTATCACAAGAAAACAACTGTTAAATCGAGATCACTAGAAAACGAGTTATGTCGAGATCATGAGAAAATGAGATCGTTATCACAAGAAAACAACTGTTAAATCGAGATCACTAGAAAACGAGTTATGTCGAGATCACAAGAAAATGAAGTCGTTATCACAAGAAAACAACTGTTAAATCGAGATCACTAGAAAACCAGTTATGTCGAGATCACAAGAAAATGAAGTCGTTATCACAAGAAAACAACTGTTAAATTGAGATCACTAGAAAACGAGTTATGTCGAGATCATGAGAAAATGAGATCGTTATCACAAGAAAACAACTGTTAAATCGAGATCACAAGAAAACGAGTTATGTCGAGATCATGAGAAAATGAGATCAAGAAAACAACTGTTAAATCGAGATCACTAGAAAACGAGTTATGTCGAGATCATGAGAAAATGAGATCGTTATCACAAGAAAACAACTGTTAAATCGAGATCACTAGAAAACCAGTTATGTCGAGATCATGAGAAAATAAAGTCGTTATCACAAGAAAACAACTGTTAAATCGAGATCACTAGAAAACGAGTTATGTCGAGATCACAAGAAAATGAAGTCGTTATCACAAGAAAACAACTGTTAAATCGAGATCACTAGAAAACCAGTTATGTCGAGATCACAAGAAAATGAAGTCGTTATCACAAGAAAACAACTGTTAAATCGAGATCACAAGAAAACGAGTTATGTCGAGATCATGAGAAAATGAGATCGTTATCACAAGAAAACAACTGTTAAATCGAGATCACTAGAAAACGAGTTATGTCGAGATCATGAGAAAATGAGATCGTTATCACAAGAAAACAACTGTTAAATCGAGATCACTAGAAAACGAGTTATGTCGAGATCATGAGAAAATGAGATCGTTATCACAAGAAAACAACTGTTAAATCGAGATCACTAGAAAACGAGTTATGTCGAGATCATGAGAAAATGAAGTCGTTATCACAAGAAAACAACTGTTAAATCGAGATCACTAGAAAACCAGTTATGTCGAGATCACGAGAAAATGAAGTCGTTATCACAAGAAAACAACTGTTAAATCGAGATCACTAGAAAACGAGTTATGTCGAGATCACAAGAAAATGAAGTCGTTATCACAAGAAAACAACTGTTAAATCGAGATCACTAGAAAACCAGTTATGTCGAGATCACAAGAAAATGAAGTCGTTATCACAAGAAAACAACTGTTAAATCGAGATCACTAGAAAACCAGTTATGTCGAGATCATGAGAAAATGAGATCGTTATCACAAGAAAACAACTGTTAAATCGAGATCACTAGAAAACGAGTTATGTCGAGATCATGAGAAAATGAAGTCGTTATCACAAGAAAACAACTGTTAAATTGAGATCACAAGAAAACGAGTTATGTCGAGATCATGAGAAAATGAAGTCGTTATCACAAGAAAACAACTGTTAAATCGAGATCACTAGAAAACGAGTTATGTCGAGATCATGAGAAAATGAAGTCGTTATCACAAGAAAACAACTGTTAAATTGAGATCACAAGAAAACGAGTTATGTCGAGATCATGAGAAAATGAAGTCGTTATCACAAGAAAACAACTGTTAAATCGAGATCACTAGAAAACGAGTTATGTCGAGATCATGAGAAAATGAAGTCGTTATCACAAGAAAACAACTGTTAAATTGAGATCACAAGAAAACCAGTTATGTCGAGATCACAAGATTATTAAGTCATGATCATGACAAAACAAGAGAGAAAAAAATTTCATTACATGGCCTCTTAGGACTTCCATTTAATAAGAAAAACATTGTTATTGTATTATTACAATACCTCCCCAACCCATGATTGTAAAGCGCTTTGGGTGTATTGCCATACACAATAAAATGCGCTATATAACTACACATTACATTGCATTACATATTTTTTTATTATTTAAATGCTTCATCAGAACACTATTTCTTTGAACGCTTGTCTGTAGAAAAAGATGCAATTCATCCCATAATGCTGTAGTTACATATCCACCTGTTGAAAACCAGGCCAAAAGGTAATGCTATGATCCTGCATGTTGTTCTGTGAGGGCAGAATAAGTGTAATTTGAACACAGGATTGAACAGAGAGCACATTGTGTTGAGCTTCAATCTTTCTCTAAGAACTGTTCACTTTAGACACACTTAAACACACTCGCACAGAGACTCTAATGGTTTTTGTGGTGTTTGTGAAAATAGATAATGCTATCTGCTCTCATAAACAGCGCTGAAATAAGCCTACGATAAACCTGTTTGTTGGCTTTGGTGCCCAGCTGCATTGAACTGAAGCTTTTTGAAGACAGTTGTATTGAATGAGATTTTACAGTATTTTGTATTGATGGCATGCATGGTGCAAGGTTCTGTTTTTTGAACTCATTCACATGGGATTAATGCTTACTATGCAGAAAAATGCTAGGATTTAATCATTTTTATTTTTTATTTTATTTTTTATATTATTTCAATTAATGCGTTAGTTAGTTAGTTAATTAGATTATTTAACATTATATTTTATTCTAAATTTAATACAATTTCATACAATTGTCTTATCCAGTTGTTCTTGTTTATTTATTTATTTTTTATTTTTTTATTTTAGTCCTGTAATTATTTATTTATTTAGTTATTTTGGTCATTTATTTATTTATTTATTTATTTATAAATAAATTATTTATAATTATTTAAATTTAATTTTTTTACATTTTATTTTATTTGGTTATATTTTCATTGTATTTAATTTGAATTAATTAATTAATAAATTTATTTATTTATTAATTATTATTTAATTAATTAATTAATTAATTAATTTAATTATTTATTATTTATTTATTTATTTTGTCTTGTATTTATTTATTTATTTATTTATTTATTTTTTTTTTTATTCTTATTTTAATACAATTCAATGCAGTTGTCTGACTCATTTGAGCTACCCTAACAGTATTGTTTTTCTATTATCATTTTATTTTATTTGTATTAATTAATTAATTTATTTATTTATTTTTATATTTATTTATTTATTTACTGTATTTATTTATTTATTTTATTCTTATCTAAATACAATTCTATACAGTTGTCTGACTTATTTGAGCTGCCCTTACAGCCTTTTTATTTTCTTTAATTTAATTTACATTAATCAATTAATTAATTAATCAATTTGTTTATTTTGTTTCATTTATTTATTTATTTATTTTATACTTTTTTTAAATAAAATTGTACTTTTGTATAATAAATGAACTGGATATTAATGTAATTTTTTACACCAACAAGCAAACATAGAAGTCTAGAAAATTAATCTTTTATTATTATTATTTTATTTTTACATTTATTTCTCAATAGATTCAGTCTCAACACGACTGTCTGATGCAGTCAAACACCTGTAGCATGTTGTTGTTGTAAAACTAAAGGAGAATTAGAGTTTGAAAATAAGTTTGTTTCCTCAGGGCTAAAGGTTTCGGCACTAAAGCTGTCAGTTTCCCCTCAGTAATGGCTTTGCTCTCAAACAGCCCCGAAGCCACAGCTAAATTCCTTGCTGTTCGTGATTCCTGTATCATCAGCTGCCTGTTTTTCCGTAGTCTTTTAGGGCGGGGCTATTAGTATTTTAGAGTGGAGCTACAGTAACAGTCTTTTCAGGCGGTGCTATTAGTATTTTAGGGCAGGGCTATCACTTTCCTAAGGTGGGACTATCAGTCTTTTAAGATGGGTCTATCAAGATTTTCGGGCAGGGCTGTCAGTATTTTAAGGAGGAGCTATCAGTCCTTTAGGGTGGGACTATCAGTCTTTTAGGGTGGGTTATGAGTATTTTAGAGAGGGACTATCAGACTGTTAGGGCGGGGCTACCAATCTTTTGGGGCGGGGCTGTCAGTCTTTTAGGGCGGGACTATCAGTCTTTTACATTTACATTTACATTTAGTAATTTAGCAGACGCTTTTATCCAAAGCGACTTACAAATGAGGACAAGCGACTTACAAATGAGGACAAAGAACGGGGCTATCAAGATTTTAGGGTGAGGCTAACAGTGTTCGGGCAGGGCTGTCAGTATTTTAAGGAGGGACTATCAGTGTGTTAGGACGGGGCTATCAGTCTGTTAGGGTGGGCTATCAGTATTTTAAGGTGGGACCATCAGACTTTTAGGGCAGGGCTAACAGTCTTTTTGAGCTGGGCTGTCCGTATTTTTGGGATAGACTTTAGCACAGTGATACCGGTAAATATCCGGAAATTTCCGGAACGACTTTACCGGTAAATCCAAAATAGCGCTGTTCACACAGGCGAGGACGTTACGGAATTTTTTCGGAAAAGAGCATTCACACATCCATCGCAAAATGCCGGTAAATTCTGATATCATTAACCAGAAATGACCTCAAAACGGCTGCGCTTGTGTTTGTAAACATTTGACTACATTACAAACTCTTTGGATGGATCAGTATATAGTACAACTCCAATGAAAACATAGAGGAACACTTTCGCATGTCGGGATGTTCATGATATGTGTGTGTGCTGGCGCTATGGGCGCTCACGGGCACACGCAAAGCTTGAAGGTAAACAAACAACGGATTATCATAAGCATTTTATCGATAATTATTTACACAGTTAGCATTAAGAAGGAACATAGAAACGTTATCTGACTAACATCTAGCAGCTAAAGGTGTCTGGAAAATTATAAAATAAAAAATAAACCGCGCGGACGTGAATGCGTCTGACTGTTCTGATTGGCTAAAGTAGGTGTCTTACGTCAGGACGTTCTAGACGTGGACGCTCTTTCCGGCAATCTTCCTTCTGCATTCACACAGCGCAGCATTCCGGCAAAATGCCGGTAATGTTACAACTTCTCTTTCCGGAAAATAGCCAGAACGAATTTACCGGTATTTTCAAAAAGGGCCTATTCAAACATACAACCTTTCCGGAAAATTGCCGGTAATTTTACGGAAAGGTCTGTATGTTTGAAAGGGGCTTATATCAGACATTATAGTGGAGCTATCAATCTTTTAGGATGGGGCTATCAAGATTTTAGGGTGGGGCTAACAGTCTTTTTGGACGGGGCTGTCAGTATTTTAGGGAGAGACTATCAGACATTTAGGTTGGAGCTATCAGTCTTTTAGGATGGCGCTGTCAAGATTTTAGGATGGAGCTAACAGTCTTTTTGGATGGGATGTCAGTATTTTAGGGAGGCACTATTAGACTTTTAGGGTGGGTTATCAGTATTTTAGGGCGGGACCATCATAATTTTTGGGGCGGAGCTAGCTCTGTTTTAGGGCGAGGTTAACAGTATTTTAGAGCAGGGCTATCAGGGCGTCTCGTTTCTGTCTTGCTTTCATCCATTTGTCAATCTTCCTTCATTTTGTTAGTAATGCCAATCTTCCAATGATCCAATCAGTTCCCCAAGGATGAAATCCTGAAGTGCCCTACAGTCTTTTTCTCATTTCGGGATCTCAACTTTAATGCTGTCCCATCATGCCCATTTTTATCACCACATGATCTGTTAAAAAGAAATCACAGGACTTTTTTGATTCGCATACTGGAATTTATTTGGTAAAAGTGTTTCTATTGTAGATTTTGCACATTTTGTTTTATTGGATAAAGCGTTTATGCACATTTTCAAAGACATCTTGGTGTTTCCATTAAATATATTTTAGGCAATATTTCAAAATGTGCACAAAAATAGTTTAGTTTAGCAACTTTATTATTCCCACCAGGGGCAATTCAATTAGGGTGGTAGCATCATGACCCAACAAACAAATTCAAATGCATACAAACTAAAATCCCTCGAAAACAATATCAAACAAACACATCCCATCATGCTTCATAATAACTTCAGAAATCAAATAAAAATATAAAAATATGTGTATAAAACAAAGCTAATGATAAACGGACTCTGGCATTTCCTTCAGGAGCTACACTGCAGATGTAGTGTTGTTGTGTGCTTGTATAAAATGTGCAGATTGTGAGGTTTCTTCAGACTGATGGCTGTTTTAGAGGGGATTAAAGAGGTTTGTTTTATATGTCAGGTTGTGTCTGGGAGAGCTTTAGGATCGTGTTAATAGTTTCTGCGTGTTCTTCAGATTGACTCTTTACAGGGACACGGATCACGCTGAGCTCTGTTCCTGCTCTGCGTAACTCACTCTGCCTTTCAGCTTGTCAACTCATGTTAAACCTGTAAACTGAGAACTTGATAACAACCAGAGAGAGAGAGAGAGAGAGAGAGAGAGAAACCATGTCCAGTCACAAAACTTTCAGCTGTGTTTGGGTAAATAGTAATAATAAAAAGTAATAGTAATTGTACTACTACCACTACTACTACTACTACTACTAATAATAATAATAACAAAAAATCAATGATCGAAAAGACAACAACAACAACAACAACAACAACAATAATAATAATAATAATAATAATAATAATAATAATAATAATAATAATAATAAAAATAATAATAAAATGATTAATATTAATATTAATAATAACAATAATAAATAATAATAATAATGGGCAACGCAGTGGCGCAGTAGGCGATGGGTCGCTGATTCGAATCTCGGCTCAGTTGGCGTTTCTGTGTGAAGTTTGCATGTTCTCCCTGCGTTCGCATGGGTTTCCTCCGGGTGCTCCGGTTTCCCCCGCAGTCCAAAGTCATGCTGTATAGGTGAATTGGGTAGGCTAAATTTTCCGTAGTGTGAGTGTGTATGTGTATGTGTGCGTGTGGATGTTTCCCAGAGATGGGCTGGAAGGGCTGTGAAAAAACGGGCAGGATAAGTTGGCGGTTCATTCCGCTGTGGCATCCCCAGATTAATAAAGGTACTAAGCCGATAAAAAAATGAATGAATGAATGAATGAATAATAATAATAATAATAATAATAATAATAATAATAATAATCATCATCATCATTATCATCATAATAATAATCATATTAATAATATTAAATACTACTACTACTACTACTACTAATAATAATAGTAATACTACTACTACTAATACTAATAATAATAATGATGATAATAAAATTAACAATAATAATAATAATAATAATAATAATAATAATAATAATTATTATTATTATTATTATTATTATTATTATTATTATTATTATAATGTCACGTTCAGCCTTGTAATCTTAAAGTGTGAGCAAAATTAGCTGTTTTATCATCACCTTAGACATTACGCTATAGAGAGTCATTCAAACACTAGCTCTAAAGTGATATCGGTAAATAAGTAACAACTTCTGCTGTTCTGACACCAGCTGCAGATGTGAATGAATGGTGGAAGAAAGTAGTTTCTAAAACAAAATCGTTATAGACTCTCATTGTTTGATTTTCTTATTTTATATACACAATTTTACCGTCAATCTGTTATATGAAATCAATACCACACTCGTAGCAGTGCAATATGGCTGTATATCAGCACTGGTAGTACGCTAAGGCACTGATACAGCCATATCACACTGCTACTCGTGTGATATTGCTCTTATATCTTATTTTATGTTTAGTTTATTTTCAGTCAAGTCATTTCAACCTGTGTATTATCTAATGTCTTATCAGTTCTAAAAAATAAACACATATCAACTGCTTGTTGCCATTACCAATAAAGTTACTGGTCAGCTGATGCGTAACTTTGCTTTATTTGTTTTGTCTTTTTTTTTTTTGCTTGAATTTGGCCTATAATGAGTGTTAATTTTGGACTCTGTGTATATTTTTACAAGGATTTTTTCCCTGTCTGTTCCATAAATGCTCACAGCGAGCGAGAGTGAGTGAGTGAGCGAGCGAGAGAGAGAGAATGAACAAAAAAAAAAAAGGGAGGGTGAAGTAAAAGTGTGAGGAAGGGGAATGGCTGTAGCCTGCAGTCAGACTTCCTAGATTTCCGTGCCGTGCACTCGTTCGTTCGTTCTGTCGCTCCCTCGCTCAGTTTTCTAGCTGCTGTTGCTGGATCTGACCTCCTCTCTCAGTCCATAGCCATATATAGTGTGAATATCTTTTTTTATGATCTTCTTTTTTTTTCCTCTCCTCTGGCTGGAGTGAACAGGGAATGTGAGTCAACATTTCAGCTTTTCTCAAGAAGCCAAGAAAGCAGCGGTGTGTGTTTGCGCGCACACACTTTTCTGCTGGCCGGATTACAGCGTGTGTTTGAGAGAGGTATATGTGTGTGTGTTGTGATACTCTGTGCTCGGAGGAGAATGCGGCGCTGTGGCTGACACACACACATACGCACACATTCATAATCATTGAGGATGGCCACCGCTGTGTTTCAGGTAAGCAGATGGAGGCTCGGCTCGCTGCTGCTGCTGCTACTGAGAGAGAATTGTAACCCTCATTTGCTCTTATGTGTGTGTTTTTTTGCTTGAGATGGTTTGTTTTTGCTCGTTCTGTGAAGTTAGAGAGTGTAAGTGCTGAAGGAAATCTTGTGTGTGTTCTGTTGGAAGAAATTCGAGGAGAAATGAATAGTTCAGATGCAAAAACCTATGAAATTTTTATTTTTAAATGAGCATTTTGACAGGCTTGTGCACTCAGAAAATGACTTTTGCTGCTTATTTAAACTACTTATTTAAAATGAGTTGAAACAATGCAATTCCTAAGTTTTTTTTTTGGAAAACTTAAATGTTTTATGTTCAATTTAATTAAATTTGTAAAAACGATTAAGTTAATTTAAGCAATTTGTGTTGGGTGTACATGAAGCAATTGTGTGGAACCCAGCATTTTTAAGTCTCTGCACTTAAAAAAAATAACATATGTTGTTTGTTAAAACTACTCATTTAAAATGAGCTGAAAGCACACAATTCCTGAGTTTTTTTGGGCACAACTTAATTGTTTTATGTTCAATATTCTTGAAATTGTAAAAAGTCAATTTAAGCAACTTGTGTTGGGAGAACATGAAGGAACTATGTGAAACCCCACTCAAAAAAAAAATCACATATGTTATTTGTTTAAAACAATTATTTAAAATTAGCTGAAACAACTCAATTCTTGATGGTTTGTTTGAGACAATTAAAATTGTTGTTTTATGTTTGATCCACTTCAATATGTAAAAATGACTTAGTCAATTTAAGCGATTTGTATTTGGAAAACATGAAGGCATTGTGTGAAACCCAGCATTTTGGACAGATGTGCACTCAAAAAATGATATGTTATTTGTTTAAAATAATTTTTTAAAATGAGCTGAAACCATACATTACTTGATTTTTTTGGGGGGGACAGCCTAATTGTTTTATGTTCAAATTTGTCAAAATTAATAAGTTATCTTAATCCTTTCATGTTGTTCTAACACAAATCGATTGTGTGGAACCCAACATTTTTAACAGTCTGTTTATCTTCAGTCATTTCATTTTTATGGCAAATAAAAGACATTCATTGCCTTTAATAAATAATTATAAATAGTAATAATAAATGAAATAACTGAACATAAACATGGGAGGTTGAGAAAAATGCTAATTTTAGAAGAACATTTCAGATTGCACCTTTTTCAAATGTACTGTAGGCATACACTGTAAAAAAATGCTGTTTTTAAAGTGAATTGAACAAAGTGGATTGAACATAAAACAATTAACATGAAGGAATTGTGTGGAACCCAACATTTTTTACAGCGTCAAATATAAACAAACTCTGCATTGGGTCATTTGTTCAGCTAAATTTAGGGCTACATGATAATGGGAATATATATATATAATTTTTTTTTTCTGAGCTAATTAAAAAACAATGTCAAAGTAAAACATTTATAAATTAAAATACCATGGATGACTGAAAACCTCTGTGGAAATTCAGGTTCTTATTGACTGTAATCATTTTCCTCTCTTGTCTCCCAGCATTAGGGTTTATTTTCTAATCTAGGTTCAGCTAACAGCAAAAGGCAGACATTAAGATAAAGGCCTCATCTGATTGGTCAGATTTGGATAAACAATCTATGCATGCAGCACATAAACGCTTGGCACATAAGTTAATTTAAATTATTGCAATTTCCTGCGATATGGACATAATGTGCAGCCCTGTAGTTCAAGTACACTTTTTAACCCAACAGTTGGGTTTTTCCATATTTGACCCAAAGTTTGGTTAAAACAACCCAGCCTGTAGCATCAAATCAATTCATGTTCTGAACTCTTTATCGCTGTAGCTTTATATGAGGAAAATATTGACATGTGTTTACCTTCATATTGTTAAAAAAAATGTTGATTTTTTTTATTTTATTTTTATTTTTATTTTTAAAAATCAGTTCATACACTTGAGAACAAAAAAAAAAGTTTTATTTTAACCTAAATTGAGTCAAATATGGACAATCCCAAATGTTGGGCTTACATTTGGTCTTATACTTTTTTTTGTGGTTGGTTTTGTACCTATATGACCCAAAATTAAGTTGAATTAACTCAGCATATTTTAGTTTGCAGAGTCAAACACCTTGGCCAGCGCTGTGTTTCAGGTTAGGAGATGGAGAACGTCCTCGGATATTTTGGGAGTTTTAACCTCATTTGCTCGTGTGTGTGTGTCAGACTGTTTGTTTTTGCTTGTTCTGTGAGGGCAGAGAGTGTAAGTGCTGAAGGAAAACTTGTGAGTTCTGTTGGAGTAAAGCTGAGGAGAAATGTAGACATATTTATCACTGAATCCAATCTGATTAAATCGAACTGCTCTTATAACATTTCACTGCATCTTTGTTGACTTTTAAAGAAATACTGCCCCTAGAAGTGGAAGCTTTGGGATTTTATTCAGCCTCAAACCTTTGATTTTGAAAAGATAAACAGTTTTAACTTGTTTTAAGGCAAAACTCAGTTCATTTTGACATATTATTTATTAGTAATCAAATCAAATCATTTTTATTGTCACATCATCAGCAGCACGTGTGCTATGATGAGTTAAAAGCTTAGGTGCTCGCTCCAGACAATACAAAATACCGATAATGCAAATACAATGACAGTGCAAAATACAACAGCATACACCTAAAAAACAGGACAATGTAAGATTGACAGCGATATGTACAATGAATAGGTGTCCACATAGTTGTAGGCAGCATTGTTTAAAGTATGGATTGGTTAAAGTGCAGTGCATGCTGCATATTGATGGTGTGCAGTGAGGGGTATGGAAGAGTCTGTCTGTGTGGGGTGTGTTAAGTGTTCATCAGCCTGATAGTTTGAGGGAAGAAACTTTCCTTTAGCCGGCTGGTGCGTGACCGGATGCTGCGGAACCGTCTGCCTGAGGGTAGCAGAAAGAAAAGTCAATGGCTTGGGTGGCTGGAGTCGCTGATAATTCTCTTGGCTTTCCTCATGCACCGCCTGGTGTGGATGAACTGGAGGGAGGGAAGCTCACCTCCTACTACGCGTCCAGCAGTTCGCACAATCCTATGTTGGCCTTTGCGATTGCTGCTGGTGCTGTTTCCATACCAGGTGCTGACACAGACAGACAGGATGCTCTCAACAGTGCAGGTGTAGAACGAGTGGAGGATGTGGGAGCTCAATCAAAACCTCCTCAGACGCCTGAGAAAGAAGAGGCGTTGTTGTGCCTTCCTCAGCACTGCGTCTGTGTGAGCAGTCCATGTCAAATCCACAGCGATGTGGACTCCAAGAAACTTGAAAGTGCTGACTCTCCACTGGTGTCCCGTTGATGGTGATAGGAGTGTGTTCTCTCTTCTCTCTCCTGAAATCCACCACCAGCTCCTTGGTTTTGCTGATGTTGAGTGAGAGGTGGATTTCCTCACACCACTGCGTCAGAGTGTGCACCTCCTCTCTGTAGGCCGTCTCATCATCAGTATTTCTAGTAGTAAATACTGTAAAATTAGCATTTTTAGGTGAACTGACCCTTTAAATTTGAATTGAGTATAGCAAAAGACATTTATTGATCTGAACTGACTCAACATTTATCAAAAATGGGCTGAATAATGACATTGTTTATTTCGGTAACACTTTATTTTGAGGGTTTATTTAAGTATTAGTAAACTGTCTGCTTAATATCTGTTGATACAGACATTCAACTGACTATTAGAAACTTTGCCAGTACATGTCAACTTACACTAAACCTAAAGCAGGTCGCACACCAGAAGCACCGCTCGGCGGCACGCCGCGCAACGCCACGCAGCGCCTTGTATTTTAGAATTCTAAACATAGGTTTCTATCAGGATACACACACCGGCGCCGCAAGTTGGCGGCTGTCGGCGGCGCCCGGCGATGGCTCAGGACGCAGTTCATTTTTCAGCCGCGCCACAGAGCGCCATCTGATTAGTTTCATGTTAAATATCATTCGAATGTGCGGGTCTGGTGTGTGATACCTTAAACTGTCATGTACGCGCCGTGTCGCGGCGCCGAGCGGCGCTTCTGGTGTGCGACCTGCTTAACCCTAACCCCAACCTAACAGTCTACTTATAATCTAATGAGAATTAGTTGGCCTGTAGATGCAATGTAACTTAAACTCAACAAACGGATCATCAAAATAAATTGTGACCTTTACTTTTGTTAAACTCAGAAATTTATTAATTAATTGAACACATTTTTACAACACAAATACTTTTATTTATTTAGTTTTAAGTCCGACCACTTAAAGCTTTTAAACATGGCTCAGATTTTATCATTTTAAATAGTCATATCTGTGAATTTGAAATAGTGATATCTGTGGAGTTTGTTGTGTCTGGTGCGGTCTTTCATTGAGGATTCTCAGCTTTGATTCGGGACTGTGAATGGCATGTTTTCAGAGCTTGTCTTTCTGCTGTAGCAAATGCGGCTGTCAGGATGACAAAGCTGCTGGTAAATGCTGAACAATAGCCTTCCCCCTGTGGCACAGAGCAGCTTCACGGCGTGTGGCTTTCTATTCTGTAGATATGCATCTCATATTTCAGTACAAAATTCATTATGGGAAAAGAAGATATCAACACATTTAAAAATATTTTATTTATATGACATACCTATGTTTCATTTTGTTTTGTTTTTTATTATTTTCTGTGGCTGACGATCAGGTTGTTGTGGTCCTAACCTTTGACCACTAAGGGACCCATAGCTTTTATTGCTATTATTTATTTATTTATTTATTGATTTATTTGTTTGTTATTATTTATTTTTATAATTTGTTTATAATTTTTTTTTTGTTTATTTAATTATTTAGTTCTTTTTACCAAAGAATACTATTTTTCTTAGTTATATAGCATCTGTTTTTTAAATTTATTTACCACACTCAAATCTAATTTAGCTCACTATTATTATTATTATTATTATTATTATTATTATTTATTTATATATTTATTTATTTATTTATTTATTTATTTATTTATATTATTATTCCCTTTCAGAGGGCTGTGACATTATTGCAATATAAATTATATATCTTTAAATTAAACACACACGCATGCACACAAACACATTAGTGTAATAAGAATGTGAGATGTAAATAATTATTATAATACATAAAATAACAAAAAACTGAACATTTCTCCTAAAATCAATAGATATTTCTTATAGAAGAAACAAAACATGCATAATTTTATTTAATTTAATTTTTATCTATTTATTTAAATAATAGTTACGGAAGGTTTCATTTTATTGGAATGAAGTTTTTTAGTGTAAAATGGTTAATAATAATAATAATAATAATAATAATAATA
This sequence comes from Danio rerio, assembly GCF_052040795.2. Classification (NCBI taxonomy): domain Eukaryota; kingdom Metazoa; phylum Chordata; class Actinopteri; order Cypriniformes; family Danionidae; genus Danio; species Danio rerio. Next base: position 49,599,025 of record NC_141029.1, on the reverse strand, counting down.
ATAATAATAATAATAATACAAAAAATAATAATAAAAAATAAAAATAATAATAATATACCAAAAATACTATAAATTAAAGATAATTATACAGTTGAAATGAAAAACAACAGCAAGAATGAAACAAATCAGTTATGCTGATTTATTTATTTTCCCCCGCTTGGATATAGGTTGAACTAATTGAAAAATTGAACTGAACATGTTGTCAGTCTTGCTCAAACACTCCTCCAGATTTGACCAGACGTGACCTGATGACCCAGAGGTCACAACGGCCAGTTTGACCTTAAATGTCAAACCCCAGACTCTTTAGTGCATGTTATTTATGATCCTGCAGCTCATCTAATGTGTTTATGGCATCAGTGGTAAAAGAGAAACCTTCTAACTTCATCTTTTCAAGCATACCTGGACGGCTCTTTATTTTTCTTTTTATTTATTTATTTTTATTTTGTAAATGCAACGATTGACGTGTTATCATACCATCTGAACGAATTCATGCAACATTTACAGCTGTGTTAGTTCCCATCTCCGTCCATTCTACCTCAACCATGGGAAAGAACACATACTTTGGGTTTCTGGCACGTTTGCTGATGCAATTTGGACTAATTTGGCTCAAATTGAGGGGAAAAAGAAATAATGCTGTTGTGAACACATAGAGCGCATTTATCCTAATCTAGAGATAGCGAGAGTGGGGAAATAGATGGACTCGTTTTCTCATGACTGCATCCATCATAACTAACATGTTTTTGCGCATTTTTCTACATTATCAGTCAAAAGCACATTCATATTGCTTTCAGCGGAGGACAAAATACACACATCTAGCACTTGAGGAATTGCACAGGACCACCACATTTAAAAAGTGCAACATTTAATTTCAGAGTGTAGTGTAATAAACACATAGGTAACAATTTAAATATCCTTATAAAGAGGAAATACTTTAGAAGAGCTGTAAAGCAGTGCATAATCTTTTCACTTGTTGCTGGTGATCTTCTGAATCTCAGCACTAAAAGGCTCAGCTGATGGAGCTTAGGAAGGTGCGATGATTCAGATATGAAAGCAGGAGATTTGCGGTCACTCACACAGGGATAATTAACCCACCGTTTTGTTAGTTTCCCACTAAGCTGTCTGATCCGTGATCGCTGCCAACTGTTTGATGTTTTACTTCTAAGAGAAAGTATCTGGTTCTTTCTGTGAGAAATGAAAGTTATTGGCCCACACTGATTCTGCATCTGATCAAATTCACACAATGCCCCCTCAATCAATTATTTTCATATTTAATTTGGTTTAGTTTATTATGCTCCCCAATCATTTATTTATATCTTAATTCAGCTTAAGATGCACTTAAGAGAATCAAAATGAACATTCATAATATTACAAAAGTTTTCACTTTCATAAAAATGCTGTTCATTTGAACATTGCATTCAGTGAATTATCTTTGAAGTATGAGTGATTCCACAAATATGTTAAGCAGCTCGGGAGGTTTTAAAGTTTTAACATTGAGAATTATGATGATTTGATGTTACTTATGTACTTAAAGGACTTTGCTTCAATTGTAAACAATTTATAGATCAGATAGACCTTCTTTAAAATGATTATACAAATTGGTGGACAAAATTTCTTAATGTACCTTGAAATATTTAGGTTAAATATTGTTATAATAATAATAATAATAATAATAATAATAATAATAATAATAATAATAACAATAACAACAACAACAACAACAACAACAATAATAATAATAATAATAATAATAATAATAATAATTATTATTATTATTATTATTATTATTATTATTATTATTATTATTATTGAAGTTCAAATTAATTTATTTAGCATGTTTCAAACTGCAACAAGGCTACACAAAGTGCTTTACAGAGAAAATACAAACAAGCAATATTTACATAATAAACAAAACAGCAATAGGCTCATAATGTAAAAGAGAGCATAAAAGATGTCAAATAGGTTATATAACAACAATTTGGTTTCAATGCATAAAACAAGAAAGTAATAGAGCCTTTAAATAATTTTGCCTATATCGCCCTAGGAAGAGACATATGCTTCATAAGACCTAGAAAGTAGATGAGTCTTTAATTTAGACTTAAAAATGTGCAGTGGCGAAGCCATTTTTTATTCTTGCGGCTGCTGTTGTTGTTTTTGTTTGCTTTTGAATTTTAGGGTTTTTACATCAAAGACTATGGCTATTTCTCAATACCAAGTACGCAAAGTTCGGACTTGCGTCTTTGTGAGTTCAGACTTGCCAAGTTCAGACTTGAAAGAACGAACTACAGAAGACACAAGGACACAAGTCGGGTACTTCTTCAAATTGAATGGCAGTGTACATTATAGCGTCACTTGCCTCACCATGGATTCATCGATTTCACTGTACATTAACAATAAAATAATTTAATTATATTAAGCATGGCCCTTTAATTAATATTATATTGATATTTTTAATCTTTATTTTTGATTGAAGAAAATGTAAACATAAATCCATATACAGACTTATGTCTTATCAGATTTAATAAACTACAATGGACATTATACAAGTATAAAGAACAAGACATACATAATAAGAAATAAAGATAATGTTAAGCGATTTGATAAACAAAGACAAACCTTGTACAACGCAGTAACATAATTAAAGACAATTATAAAAGGTAACAAAATAACACTGACAAAATAACACACCTGATAACAAATACTAGATTTATTAGACCAAAAACTGTCCGTTAGACATGCACAAGATGTTTTAAATGTAATGTTTTAACTACAATTGACAGATGCAATCCAGCGGTACATCCGTGATGGACTGGCCGATGTAAAGCTGCTCTCGGTGGGGGAGGTGATGTCAAAGCTCCTGTTGACAGACTGGAGGTCAGAGTCCGCAAAAGCTGAGGCACATCACCATAGACACACTATCTTTATAAATAAACTGCTGAATTGAGTTTAAAGTAACTACACTCTCGCCTGAAAAACTTAAAACTTTAATTTGTAACACAACAGAGGAAAACAACAGAAACGCCAACTGAGCCGAGGCTCGAACCAACGACCTTCTTGCTGTGAGGCGACAGCACTATCTACTGCGCCACTGCTTCGCCTAATTAAAATCCGTTTCTATTTATTGGTAAACAACCGTTGCATATTTCAGAGCTTAATGTGGACAGATTCGTAATTAGAAATTAGTATTTAGTAATTAGTATTAGTAATAAGTATTCTTAGAAATCCTACAGATTAGGGCTGCACGATATATCGTTTCAGCATCGAAATCGCGATGTGCGCATCCGCGATAGTCACATCGCAGGAGGGTGCGATGTAAAAAAAAAAAAAAAAAAAAAAAAAAAAAAAAATTATATATATATTATGGGTGGAGCCGAACCGGAATACGGTATTCGGAAAAGCAGGAATAGCGTGTTTTTACGAATACTTATTTCAAACAATACTTGATAAATTATTTGTATTTGGGAACAAGAAAAACATTATATCAAAAAGCTGCGTTTCCTCCTGAGACCGTACTGCATGCCAGCGTGAGTGAGTGAGTGAGTGAGACGTTCAGGAGTCGGTGGGCGGGGTGGGGCCGGGGTAAGGAGACTGAGCAGGCTGCTTCTCTATACAGCAACAGAGAAGGCTTGGCAGAGCGAAAAATACTTTTCTGCATTACTATTTTTGTTTATTTTATCATACTAAAATAACACGTGACAGAAGTTCACTCAAAAGTGAAAGTTCTTTCTGTTATTAATTAACAATCCCGTCATTCCTACTACTTTCAGAACATAAATTTTGATATTTTACCATATGAAAATGCAATGCAGTTATGAAGATTGAGAAATTAAAGCAATACAGAGATCTGGTCCCCGCGTCAGGTCAGGGTGCACCTGTAACCTTAAAAACGCAGACGCGGCGGAGGCGCACTAAACTCACATGGGAAAGAACTGGGCATTCAATTCATGTTTTGGTGAAATAATTCTTTAAATACAGCTCTTTTGATCTCTAAAGGGGAAAAAAGCAAAAGAAATTTGTCATTAAATTAATTTTAGCAAAGACGCAACTGCCTGTAATTTTCACATTCGTTTTTCAGTTAGGGATTTGGTCTATTAGAGTAACCTAATAAAATTGTTTTGTTGAACACTGTAGTCTACACAATAATCGATATTATAATTTATTATATACATTAGCTATTATTAAAACTAAACTATACAATTGATAAAACAAAACCCTTTTTAATGTTTGCTTTCATTTTGACACCGCTAACAGTTGTAATAAGAAACATCACATTTTGCAGAAGCATGCAGTCTCAAGTTAAAAACACCTTTTGAGTTTAAAGATGATCAGCCTGCCAAGTCAAGTTTACAGTGTCATAAATGAAATAGGTAGCATGAGTAAAGGGGATTTGCCCAGCACACAACCACATGCGCTGCAGGTAGACTGAATGATAATCTTTAAAAATATATAGGCTATGCAATACAAAACTTTAAACATTTATTTATTTTTTAATGAAAAGAAAAGAAATCAGGAGAGTAAAATATAATTTAAACCACTGGTCTGGCGCTGATACTTTATTGTTTGTATCCAGAACAAGGGGAAAAAAGCAGATGAAAACCTGGCTGGGGAGACGGCGATAACATATCAGTTCTTTAGCAAAGATCACGACATCATTGTGATGCGTTTATCATACAACGCAGTTCGTGTTTATAATCATTAATATTAACTAGTATTAATTCTCTCTCTAGACTTAGTTTTAGGGCTTGTTCTTGTCGGCGCAATATAGCCTCGGCTTATTGCACGTACGAATCCGATTGTGAAGAATGATTAATTGCTTGCATTTTTTATTGCATCCTTTTCGCAAGTTATTCATTTGTTTTGTTTTTTAAGTGGTGCGAACATTATTTACTGGCAAACATGTTCCTCGATCTCGTACATCAACAAATAATGTAGCCTACTTAAGTTAATTTACCTTTTATGTAAAAAATTAAGGAATAACCGAATTTAATATTAATAAATAAAACATCCGTATAAACGTACATGTTTATTTTTGAACTTTCGTTAATAAAACAACACAAAACTGTTTATAAATATTGTAGTTAAATATTAAATTACGTTAACTGCTTGAAACTGTATAATAATAACAATTAAACGTTTTTTAAGAACTTAACAAAAATTCTAAATGGCACTTTACTAATAAGTGTAATAACAATATAAATATTAATAATTATAAGTAAAAAGAAAATATTAACCTAGTAACAATATAAGTCAGATGTTTAAAAAAACAGCGTAGTTTCTCTCCACCTTTTGTAGTCATATTTTAAATTATTTGCCAGAAAAACTAACATGTTGACTTTGTCCGGTTTAAGTGAAGAATGGGGTTATAATGTTTCCAGCAATACACTGTCAGACGGTGTGCTTGTAGCGAAAATGCACAGACAGGGTACTTTTTCACAACCATGCGAGAGAGGGCTTCTGCTTCTGTTCCGCCGCCCGCATTTCTCGCAACGCAGGTTTCTCTACGCTGCGGAGCGGCGCGTTCTTAAGTAGTTACCAAATAGCCTATGCTCAATTTCTCGTCAATGTCTTCCATTAATCACTTTCTCTTTTGTATCTGGCCATTTTTGCAAATGCCTCTGCCATGCCTGGCTGAGCTGGGCTTTTGCGTTTAGAAGACAGGAGTTGATTAAGCCTACATGCCTTTTTTTCCCTTTGCCGTCAATCGCCACTAGCTTGCATGGTTCGGGACCCGTGGATCTGCGTATCGATGGACTTGCTCCTCAGTGTTTGTACTCTCAGCACTCAGCAGTGAATATTAAAACACACTTTACTTAAAACCCCCATACAACAAGCTTAATCCAAATTGATTCGTTCACCTTTCTATAGGTCGGCACGAATCCAAAATGTTCCCAGATGTAAGAGTTCGTTTTCTAACAAGATTCATGGTTGAACTTGAACTTGCTAAATCGCGCCTAATGTTATATTCTAACAGATATGTAATACTTGGCAACATAACAGTAATATGTGTTTTAAAGTGCGTGACGTCACATACTACGGCCGGTGGCAATGGACAACCGAGGTGGCAATGACCACCGCGGTGACGCGGTTGTTATGGTGACCGTCACAGCCCTAGTTTTAAGTTTATATATATATATATATATATATATATATATATATATATATATATATATATATATATATATATATATATATATATATAAAATATCGCAATATATATCGCAGGGGAAAAAAATATCGCAATGTCAATTTTTTCCAATATCGTGCAGCCCTACTACAGATTCTGTTCACTTGACTTTAATAAGGATTTCAAATGTCCACCAGAACTGCAACAAAACGTCCTTTAACCTCCTTGGGCTTGAGTGCCCACATATGTGGACGGCACATTTTAGCTCTTAAGTGGCTTTTTTTTTTTTTATTGACTTCAATAACAAACATACCAAATTCAATTTACACAAAAGAACACAATGACAATAACAGATCAGTATAAATAATATAAACTTTAAAATTTTAATAAAAAGAGAAACAAAGGAGAGAAAAGAAAGAAAAAATGAATAAATCAAATTAAACATATACATAACACAAATACAGCAAGAGGAAAGGAGGACTTATTTATCCGTGCTGTTTCCAAAATATTTATCATAAAAAACGAAAAATCTATCACTTTTCTTATTATTAACTGATCTAAGAGATTTAAAGAGCCCATATTATACATGAAATAGGGTCATATCCTGGTTGTAAGGGTCTCCAACAACAGTCTAATATGCATGCAAGGTCAAAAAACACTTTCATGGTCTTATAATCTGCATTTATTTTTACCTAATTATCCCAGCGACTCCTGTATGAATCGTCCAGTGATTCATTTGTTCCCAAACCCCTCCTTAGCGCGAAGCTAATCTGCTCTGATTGGACCGATGACAGTCTGTCGCGATTGGTCGACTGCCTTCAGTCAGAGAGGGAAATGGCCAATAGCTAATCAGCAATTTAAAAAGTAATCACAGTTCATACACGCTCGATAGTGTAGACGTGGAGTTTAGCTGCCACACTATGGCGAGTGGATAGTGCCACGGATAACCGAACGAAGGAGACAGTCGTGTACTCGCCATACCACACACACACAAAAACACACACACACCTCCGGATGACAACGCTCCCGCTTCCGCCCGCACCCGCCAGGTTTTAGCCTGAGAACCCGCTCCGTTTTCTGCCCGCCGCCAAAAAATCACCCAGTATACAGTCCAGACAGCCAAGCTGTCAGTATAAACACACACACACACACACACAGCACAAAGCTCGTTCGTTCGTTCGCTCTCTCTCTCTCTCTCTCTCTCTCTCTCTCTCTCTCTCTCTCTCTCTCTCGCTCTCTCTCATACGCGCGCGTGCGCACTAACACACACACAAGCACCACGCAGACTCTCTCTTTCTAATTCGCATAGCAATATCCGTGATATTGCTAGACAGCCCGCTCCCGTCCCAAATTAAACCCGTTACCGACCGCTCCCGCGATTAATTCGGAAATTTATTCCCGCGGCTGTCCCCGCGCCAGATTTCTGCGGCGCGGGAATAAATTTCCGAATAAATCGCGGGAGCAGAACTCTAGCACGGAGCTCCATAAACAAACAGCACGCGTCGCGTTTTTAACGTGACTTTGCACGCGATAAGATAAAATATCCAGTTAACCTGATACAGTACACGCGGTTACAAGTAACAAATCACAACTAAATACATTTGCAAGCTAGAGTCAACGAGGCAACAACTTTAACCGCACGTACTTACACTTGAGAAATGGAAGAAACCCATCCTGACGTCCATCAGTTACTCTTTACTGATCCTTCCTTTAACAAACTCAGATGAAGTATTCTTTGTAGCATGTAGCTTCCAGAAGTTTCCAACTGCTTGGTTATAATGCTGATGTTTCATCTTTTGGTAGAGACTCAATATATCCATCTGCAGTGTGACTTCAATCGACCGGCATGTTTGTGTGCGTGTTGTTTGTGGGTGTGCGTGTGTTTGTGGGTGTGTGTGTGTGTGTGTCTGGGTTTCTGCGTCAGAGGGCGGGGCCTCAGGTTTGAAATCTCCCGGGTTTGCGCGTGCACGTGAATAACTTGGTTTCGTTCGTACGTCATGGCGAAACACCTAATGAGTCGGTATCAAGGCGACTCGTTTGAAGCACTATGAGTCGACTCTTTTATAGATGAATCAACCGTTTTAAACACTGTATTCTTACAGATTTAAGCCTTAGCTGGATACTTCACTTCACTTAGAGCTGTGTTACACACTACATGGAGGGGAATTTTCAAAAACCCATAATATGGGCTCTTTAATAAAAACATCAATTTCTATTAAAAAATGTGAAAAAGAAGGCTGCGAACTGGAGAATTTTTGTTTATGGATAAAATATTTTCCATACAAAATAAAAAAGTCAATAACGTAATTCTCTGATACATCAGCCCCACCTCCATAATAACAAACGACATGCTGAAGATGAAAGGGTCTGGAAGAAGCAATGTGGTTACCTATATGGAGATATAAGTTTTTCCAAAAGTTTTTTGTACTTTCACATTGAAAAAATATGTGAATCAGCGCTTCGTCTTCACTCTTACAAAATGTGCATAAACTGTGGCTATTTAAAATACTTTGAATGTTTTATATTTTGTTACAGACATACAGTGTCACCCTGCAACTGTTTTGCAGCATATGAAATGTCCCAAACACTATTTTTAACTGTCCAAAATGTAAAAGAAAATAAATAAATTTTACTCTCTGATAGTCAAAACATGTTCAAAAAAATGTATATGTGAAATATGCATTACAAAACGGTCAGGAAAAAGTGTTTTATGGGAATCCGGACCACGAGTCCACATATATGGACATAATTTTTCTCTAAAAGTGCATCATATCAAAAGATGATACTGTTTTTTATTCTAATTAGGTTCCAATAAGCCCAAGTAGCAAAGAGAAAAAAATGCATGTAAAAAACAGCTTGGGCCTTAAGAGGTTAAGTTGCTTTGTGGACTACATTTGGTCTCCAGGTAATCATACTTGAAACAGAGATGCTACAGTTTTCTTCAGCATTCCTCCTGTTGGCTTCATCTGTGATTTAGCGATTTCTGTAACTGCACTTCCAACATTTCTCGCGTGCACGTAGCGGAGCAGATCAATCCAGATCCACTGCTCTCTAACACTGTCCGGTGAGGAATTCTGTGTGATAAATGAGCATCTGAAAAAAAAAAAAAAAGACGGCCTGTAATGGAACTTCAAGGATCATTTGATCTCATGACTGGAAGACATATTTAGTGTCATGGTGGATTGCGCCAGATAAATAAATCTGCATCTCTGAGAGTTTGGCCAATGATTGAACACTGAGATCAGTCCTGCCAGAAAAGCTGGATACAGTATGTGTGTGTGTGTGTGTTTAAATATACCAGCGGATTATGCAAAAGAGCAGTTTGGTTTGTGCGTGTGGGCTTGTTAAGAGGCATTCGCAACATGCATAAACGGAAATTACAGCTGTGGAGGTAAATGATAGGACTCGTAACTGGCTCGTAAATTTGAGAGTATTTTCCGAGTGCTGTTGAGCTTGTTTACATTCTACTGCCGTGTTTTCATTCTTGTTGCATCTTACCTGGACATCTGTACCACTATTTCATATACCGTGACAAAACTCTGTTCTTTTTTCTAGATTGATATCAATTTTGTGGGAGTGAGTGTGTGTGTGTTTTGAAGAAGCTCTTCTTTCTCCTGAAAGCAGATGATTCCTATATCTTGCATACGTCTTATCACTTGTGCAAACTGCAAACGTCCGTTTCAGTGGTGCCAGCAGCAAAAATGTTGGTCTGTGGACAATTTGAAACATGTATTGTTCTCTTATGAGTCTACTTTCACTGTCTTTCTCACATCTGGGAGAGTTACGGTGTGGAGAAGCCCCCAAAAAAGTTTACCCACCCTTACTGTTGCATGCCTAGAGTAAAGCATGGGGGTGGATCAGTGATGGTTTGGGATGATATATCATGGCATTGTTTAGGCCCAATGCTTGTGCTAAATAGGCATTTTACTGGCAAGGACTACCGAACCATTCTGGAGGACTATGCACCTACTGATTAAAACATAGTATCCTGAAGGCTGTGCCGTGTATTAGGATGATAACGCACCTATACACACAGCAAGACTGGTGGTGACAGATGTACTTTTTAAAACAATTGGTTAAAATGTAGTCTTTTTGGATTATTCCAGAAAAAATGAGCTCCATGTTCAGTCATGTTTAAAAATAATCCTAGTTATAACTCGTATGGAACATGATCATGTGATGCTCCAAAATGTTTCACATGTGATTTTATAAGGATTGTGAAAAAAAAAAGAAATCTGTTCACTTAAAGGTGATAAATTACTTTTCTTTAAAAGTAAACCAATTTCTTTAAAAGTGACAAATTGACTTTAAATAAGTGACTTTTAAAACTTTTAAGTTGACAGCTTAATTTTTATAAGTATGCACACCGTTTATTTTCTGAATTTAAAAGCAATAGGCTTGCTCACTTTTTAAAGTAAAGCCAACTAGTCACTTTTAACTTTTTAAAGTGAAGTGAACTATTAATTTTAAAGTCACTAACTTACTAGCTTTTAATTTCATTAAAGTGAAATCAACTAATTGCTTTTAAGTTTTTCAAAGTAAAATGAACTAATCGCTTTTAACTTTATGAAAGTAAAGCCAACTAATCGCATTTAACTTTTTAAGGTAAAGTGAACTATACGTTTCATGCATTTTATATTCAACTAATTGCTTTTAACTTGTTATAGTAAAGCCAATTAATCACTTTTAGCTTTTTAAAGTAAACTAGACTATTAGTTTATTACTTTTTAAAGTCAACTAATCACTTTTAACTATTTAAAGTAGTAAACTATTCGCTTCTTACATTTTAAAGTTAAATAATTGCATTTAACTTTATTAAAACCAACTAATCGCTTTTAGCTTTATTAAAGTAAAGTCTACTAATCACTTTTAAATTTTATAGTAAAGCCAGTTAATCACTTTTAACTTTTTTTCTTACAGTAAAGTCAACTAATCACTTTTGACTTTTTTAAGTAAAGTCATTGCATTTGGGAACAGAGATGAGGTTCTCAAGGTGAATGCGTACCTTGGCTCTTAGGGTCAAACAACAAAAAATAAGGTCAAGAATCTTGGTGTGACTCTGGAGTCAGATCTGAGTTTCAGTAGTCATGTCAAAGCAGTAAGTAAATCAGTATACTATCATCTCAAAAACGTTGCAAGAATTAGATGCTTTGTTTCCAGTGAGGACTTGTTCATGCTTTTACAGTATCAGCAGCAGGTTGGATTACTGTAACGGCCTCCTCACCGGCCTTCCCAAAAAGACAGTCATTTGAGGCTCATCCAGAATACTGCGGCCAGGATTCTGACCAGAACCAGGAAATTAGAGCACATCACACCTGTCATCAGGTCTTTACACTGGCACCCGGTTACATTCAGAATAGATTGTAAATTATTATTACTTGTCTATAAATCACTAAATGGCCTAGGACCTCAATACAGTACAGATATGGTCACTAAATACAAACAGACCACTGAGATTATTAGGATAATGTAAACTAGAAACTCCAAGAGTTCAGTCAAAGCAGGGTGAATCCGCCTTCAGCCACTACGCCCCTCGCTGCTGGAATCAACTTCTAGAAATGATCAGATGTGCTCCAACATTTAGCTGTGCCTTTACTGAATGAGCACTGTGCTACATCTGACAGATCACACTATTGTGTCTTTCTTTTCTTTTTCATTATTTTATAACTTGTTTTGACACATTTAATGTTTTTATCTGTTTTTAATCATTTTTATTATTTGTTTTATTTTATTATACTTGTCTCTTTTATTCTTGTTTATGTAAAGCACTTTGTATTATGTGTATGAAATGTGCTATATAAATAAACCTGCCTTGCCTTACTTTTTTAAGGTCAACTAATCACTTTTAATTTTTTAGGTAAAGTCAACTAATAACTTTTTTACAGTGTTTAATATCTTGGGTGAACAGTAGTATTAATGACCCTAAACATTTAGACATGTGCACCCTGCATGTAGAGTATAAATACAACTTTTAAATTAATTTTTTATTACAAAACAATACCAAAAAAAGGTAATAAAACCTATATCATTCATAGAATTCTGTAAACTCTACCTCTAATTCATTCAACTCCATTTAAACCTACCGGCATAATTTTGATCTGAAATATTTGTGAAATTCATGCAGTTCAATCATGCTAATCCCACCTAAGTAACTTTTCCACCACGCTTTATGATCTTCAGACAGATAAACGTTCCTATAATCCTTGTTGACTACCGTGTTGAAAGAGCCACTGTTTTCCAAATGGCACCAGAGCAAATGCGTTCAAGATGTCGACATTTTCCGGGGCTGTTAAATTAGGGTGCCAGCAAACATGAAATCTGACAAGATAGCCAAAAAGTAACCGACATAGAGCTGTTTTGATTGGGGCCCAGCGGTTCACGAGGTCACAGCAAATTAGCAGCCATCTTTAAGAGCTTTTCAGGCATTAGCAAGTTGAAGAGCGTCTCTGCCAAATGCTCGGAGGCGGCGAGGGTTGGGAGGAGATGCTGACGGAGGCAAAAACACGGCATTCCTGCGCACAAGACTTGATTTAAGACCCCTGCAGCATCTTCACAGCCTGCCGCGGTTTAACGGATGAATGCGTTCGCTCTGCTGAAACAAAGCGCCGCCGATGCTTTATCTCTGCAGGTTTGGCGGGTGGCACGCTCAGGGCTGATGGAGGACCTGTGCTGGAGATTGGGATCAAGTACAGGGCTCACTTGCAGCAAACGTCTTTTAGATAAGAATAGCTATAATTAATGAAAACGGGTTGTTAATTTGACAAACTTGCATGAGGGAAACTTTCATTTTTAATGAAAAATAAGTCTATAATAAAAATGATAATGTGAAAATTCTGATCAATTACTTGTGTTTGCAATGATTTTAGTTGTCAAAATGCCTGTGTATTATTGCTGGCCAGATATAATTTGTATTTGAACACCACAGGCATAGGTATATATATATATATATATATATATATATATATATATATATATATATATATATATATATATATATATATATATATATATATATATATATACATATATATATATATATATATATATATATATATATATATATATATATATATATATATATATAAGGGATGAACAATATATCATTTGAGCAATGTGTGTATCTGCATAGTGACATCGCAGGATTAAATAATTTATTAAATATAAACATAATGTATGGTTATTATAATATATATTATGTAAAATTTATGTTTATATGTTTTTTAAATGTAATATAATTTATACTATGATGTTCATGTTATTTCGAAAAAAATTACAAAAATATATATAAATTAAACAAATAATAATAAAAAACAAACGTTTAAAATAGGACAATTACATAAGGTTATACGATGAAAGCATTTTTGACTATATTCCTATCAAAGATAAAAAAAAATATATTACTTGTAGTCAACGAAAAATTGCCAGTATTGGAATCTTTTTGAAACATTTATACTTGTGAGTAAAAGAAATTTTGCTTGTTATAATAAAAAGATCACTTCATAGATTCACTTCATAGAAAAATACTCAACCCCAGTCGATCTAAATGAGTGAAATCTTTTCAAGTTGAGCTAATAATTTTGTCTTTTTACATTAATGAAATAATTACATTTATGCATTATTATTTACTAGTTGTTCTTTATATTTGTATTATCAGATAATAATAGGTTCGTAATTATTAGCTAATTGTTATTATTACTAATTATGTGCGTGCATGCTTATACGCAGAGGCAAACGATGCTATATATTATATCCATATGTAATTTATACTTGTAGATATTCATTTGCGGAAGCTTTGCTTGCTTATTGGTTAAATCCTCCCCTGCGTATACTGTATGTGTGTGTGTGTGGTTATATTGTAATATCCACAAATTGCTTAAGAGCTTAGGCTATATATATATATATATATATATATATATATATATATATATATATATATATATATATATATATATATAAAACTTTGAAAAATTAATTTTGCCTCTTCATAACTTTTCACAAGTTAAAGTAATTATTGATTAAAAACAGAGCAGAAAGTTTGCTTCTGATGCCAGATGATTAGTCGTCCAGCGTTCCATTAGCAATGAAGAGTGTAAAAGGGTGAAGAGTAATGGTGTCTTTGGCTGCTTTTCTGCTGCTGTAATGAATTGAGCTGAGGATGGCAGTGTTGGAGAAAGCACTTTCAGATGGGTGGAGATCACTTTTCAAGGCCCACAGGAAGTCATTTGGGGCACAATTATTTAAAACATCCTGTTTTTGGGTACACTTTCACACACTCGGGCTTCTATTCTAAAAGCTGTGATTAAAAACTCAGAGCTGTAATGTTCTGTGGCTGTAATTGATTTACTTATTAAAGTTCCAGGCTGTGTGTGATATTAAACAGAATCATTCGGGCAAACCATAATTGTGTGCATTAACGAAACATATTTGTCCTTGATGAAGTAGGACTTTGGGAATGAGACTGCAGGCAGAGCAAACACACACTCAATCCAGGAACAAATGCACATATACATCCTATACACATTTTGCCTGTCAGATATTTTAGTTAATTTGTTATTGCTGTACTCTGGCTCTGTTCAGCTAAGATTTACACAGGTTTTAAAACAAAATTCAGCAGATTCTGAGTATAGTATAATATGTATTGTAATGTATATGTATTATGATATGTATTCACTTATATGTTTACTTGTACCTTTAAATAATAAAACAAATAAATGAATCAAAAACAAAAAATATAAAATATTTTAAAAAACATTTATATTATAACTTTCATGTTTTTAAGTAACGCTTAATAAATTAGCAACAAAAGGTAAATATTTAAACAATATAAAACAACTATAAATCTGTAACTTTTATGTTTGTTTAACCTTTAATAAAATAGCAAAAAAATAAATAAATTATATATATATATATATATATATATATATATATATATATATATATATATATATATATATATATATATATATATATATATATATATATATATATATATAAATATATATATATATATATATATATATATATATTTACAACAGTTCTGTCTGGTTCTTGAATCTGATTGGCTGATAGAAACAAACAATATATAAAAAACTATAAATATATTAAACTTATCTTTGTGTAACCTTTAATAAAGAAACACCAAAACAATTATATTAAATTTATAAAAAAAAAAAAAAAAAAAATATATATATATATATATACAATTAAATAATATATACAATTCTAACTATATTATAACATTTATGTTTATGTGTGTGTTATGTATAATAAAATAACAATACAATTAAAACATTAATATATATATATTATACTTTTTGGTACCTTTTAATTGTGGAAACAACCATAAAATCATACTAAACCGAACTCCCTACCGTACCACTCAGTGGAAACATCCCATAAAAAAGAAAGAAAAAAAATCACAGGAAGACTAATCATTTTGACTCCAACTGTATATAATTATTGGCCAAAATCTGTACCGGAACCTTTCGAACAGTCTGCAGATATCAAGTGAGCCAATTGAACATCCGTCTGATTCCAGCTTGTGGTGTTGGTCTGATTGTAAATTCCCAGAGTTCACCACTGCATTTAACAATCCAGCCAAATCAATCGGAGCAAACGCTGTCCAGAAGAGGGTCTGTGGTGCAGGCGAGTACCAGTGTGGCTAGTTCAACCCCCAAAAACGTCTGGATGGCGACGCTCTGATTGCAGTTTGAACGTTTCGGTGCAATCTGTTTCTCACAAGAGCGGGTTTTAGAAAGCCACTGGAAACACTGGGCTACAGGAAACACGGCCACTCGTGCTCCCGTTTCAGCTTGTTTTCAGCTTTGAGGTTGACTTTGTGTGGCTTGTATGGAGTTTTTTTTTTTTTTTTTTTTTTTTTTTTACTGTATCATGGCAATCCTGCAGTCTACAGCCGTCAGGAGTCATTTACCTGGCTGGGATTGTGATGTTATTCTGAGCACGTACTGTAAGAATAGCATGGACTGATCAGCTGAATGAACTCTGACAGATTTATGTATATTTTGTTATAGTTGTGGTAGATTTTAGGCTGGTTATGTTTATAAGTTGCTTCTTTGTTATTTAAATGAGATTTGATTTCAATGAGAATTGTGCTAGGCTAGTTTTTAACAGCAGATGGCACTCTAGGCTAGTTTTAAAAGGCTAGTTTTTAACAGCAGACAGTGCTCTAGGCCGGTTTTGAACAGTAGGTGGCACTTTAAGCTAGTTTTTAAAATTCAGACGGCACTCTAAACCAGTTTTGAACAGTAGGTGGCACTCTAAGTTAGTTTTTAACAGCAGACAGCGCTCTAGGCCAGTTTTGAACAATAGGTGGCACTCTAGGCTAGTTTTCAACAGCAGATGACGCTCGAGGCCAGTATTGAACAGTAGGTGGCACTCTAGGCTAGTTTTTAACAGCAGATGGCACTCTAGGCCAGTTTTAAACAGTAGGCGGCACTCTAGGATACTTTTAAATAGCAGACGATGCTCTAGGCTAGTGGTAATAGGCAAGTTTTTAACATCAGATGATGCTCTTGTTTATTTTTAGTAGGCTTGTTTTTAACAATAGATGACGAGCAAGTCTAGGCTAGTTTTCAACAGCTGATGGTGCTCTAGGCTAGTTTTTGAAGCAGATGGCATTCTAGGCTAGTTTATAACAATACATGGTGCTCTAGGTTAGTTTAAAACAGAGGACAGCGTTCTAGGCTAGTTTTAACAGGCTAGTTTATAGCAGCAGATAGCGCACTAGCCTAGGCTCATTTTTAAAAGCAGACAGTGTTCTAGGCTAGTTTTAACAAGCTAGTTTATAGCAGCAAACGACATCTAGGCTCGGCTAGTTTTCACCAGCAGACAGTGTTCACGGCTAGTTTTTAACTGCAGATAGCGCTCTAACAAAAGGCAGCACTCTAGTCTAGACTAGTTTTTAACAATAGATGGTGCTCTAGGCTAGGCTAGTTTTTTTTAACAGGCTAGTTTTGAACTGGTGCTCTAGGCCAGTTTTGAACAGTAGGTGGCACTCTAGGATTCTTTCTAACAGCAGATGGCGCTCTAGACCAGTTTTGAACAGTAGGCGGCACTCTAGGATTTTTTTAAATAGCAGACGATGCTCTAGGCTAGTGTTAATAGGCAAGTTTTTAACATCAGATGATGCTCTTGGTTATTTTTAGTAGGTTTGTTTTTAACAATAGACGGCAATCTAGTCTAGGTTAGTTTTCAACAGCAGATGGCGCTCTAGGCTAGTTTTTAAAGCAGATGGCATTCTAGGCTAATTTATAACAATACATGGTGCAGGTTAGTTTTTAACAGAGGACAGCGTTCTAGGCTTGTTTTAACAGGCTAGTTAATAACAGCAGATGGCACACTAGCCTAGGCTCATTTTTAAAAGCAGACATTGTTCTAGGCTAGTTTTAGCAGGGTAGTTTTTTTAACTGCAGACAACACTCTAGGCTAGTTTTTAACAATAGCCAGTGCTCTAGTCTAGGCTAGTTTTTTAACAGCAAACTGTAGTAGGCTAGTTTTTAAAAATAGATGGTGCTCTAGGCTAGTTTTTAAATGCAGATGACTCTCTACACTAGGCTAGTTTTTAACACCAGATGGCCTTCTAGGTTAGGCAAGTTTTTAACACCAGATGGCCTTCTAGGCTAGTTTTAACAAGCTAGTTTTTAACAGCAGATGACGCTCTAGGCTAGTTTTTTAACACCAGATAGCCTTCTAGGTTAGTTATAACAAACTAGTTTTAACAGCAGATGACGCTCTCACTAGGCAAGTTTTTAACACCAGATGGTCTCCTAGGCTAGTTTTAACAGGCTAGTTTTTAACAGCAGATGACGCTCTAGGCTAGTTTTTAACAGCAGATGACGCTCTAGGCTAGTTTTTAACACCAGATGGCCTTCTAGGCTAGTTATAACAGGCTAGTTTTTAACAGCAGATGATGATCTACGCTAGGCTAGTTTTTAACACCAGATGATGCTCTATGCTAGGCTAGTTTTTAACACCAGATGGCCTTCAGGTTAGGCAAGTTTTTAACACCAGATGGCCTTCTTTTAACAGGCTAGTTTTTTAACGGCAGATACATTCTAGGCTAGGCTAGTTTTTAACAGCAGGCTGCTAATATTTATTCTAAAGTTATGTGCACAGTATCTAGTGTCAGTGAGTGAATTTAAAATAAAATAGGGCAAAAAACATATGACATATTATTACATACATTTTTTTTTCTCTTATTATCAAATTATTTGGATGTTTTTGATGCATATTTTCCCAACGAGCAGATTGATGAACATTCTATGGCTGTTTACAATGCGATTTTGAGCCGTAAAAATGATCAGACTTGAACATAACTTATCTAAATATTGAAATTTCAGCTTAATCAAAGCTTGCTTACCTTTTTAATCTCTTCTTGCTACTGTTGTTGTTGTTTTAGACAAATAGGACTTGCACTGAGAGGAAGGGCAAACCCAAATTTCATTGTATTTTGTATTCATTTGTTATGATTGTTTACAATGTGATTTTGAGCTGTGAAAGTGACCAGACTCATAGAAGAACATAACTGTGAGCTAAATCTGCTCTTATCTGTCTGTCGCTTCAGAGACTATGTACATTCATGAGGAAATTCCAGCGGTGGCAAAACATGGAGTGGAAAGCGATGTGAAATATTTGGCTGGTGCTGATGGGAAACGGAGGCAGGCTTGGTGATCTTGTTATCAGGGCTCGGTCTCCCTGAGGAATGTTTATAGAAAGCAGGCCCATTTCAGGGGTTTTCTGGCTCAGAGCTGCTGTGGGCTTGTTTGCTTTTGCATTTGATTTATGGGCCGGGCAGCGAAATAAAGGCAGGAAACCCAGCACCGGCCCCTTCTCTTCTGCTGATATGCAACATCACATAACATCGAACCCACAGCTAAAACCCACCAGTTTGCCAAAAAAGAAAAACAACCATTATTTAATTTTATGGCCATTTTATGACCTCTGAACTTCTGTATTTTGTTTAGCTGTTTTTAAGATGTAGAGATTTGTTTTGTTTTGTTTGGAAAAGTTTTTATCAGAACACTATTAGTGCACACATAGTTATTATTTGATTTATTTTTTTATTCAGTTTTATTTTATTATCTTTTTTTATTTTATTTGCAAAAGTCTTTTTTATTTAATTTTATTTAAAATGTTATTTTATTTTATTTTATTTTATTTTCCATTGAAAAGTCTTTACCAGAATACTGTTATTGCTCATGTATTTATTATTATTTTTTATTCACTTTTATTTTATCATCTTTAATATTTTATTTGCAAATTTCTTTTTTTTTCATTTTATTTTTAATTTAATTTGATTATTTTAAAATTATTTTGTTATATTTTTTTTCCATTAAAAAAGTCTTTACTGGAATACTTTTTAGTGCTCATGTATTTTTTTCATTCACTTTTATTTTATTTTATTATCTTTTAATTAATTTTTATTTTTTTTTAAATTCACTGTTTTATTTTATTTTATTTTATTTTATTTTATTTTATGTATCATTAAAAAGTCTTTACCAGAATACTGTTAGTGCATATGTATTTATTATAATTTATAAATTCACTTTTATTTTATTTTATTTCATTTTAATTGATTTTACTTTACTTTACTTTATTTTTCATTGAGATGTTTTATCAGAATACTGTTAGTGCTCATGCATTTATTATTTTTATTTAATTTAATTTTTAATTCAAAGTTTATTTTATTTGAGGTTTAGGTGAGCTTTTAAATGTTCTATTTTAACATTATTTATCATAATATTTTAATTTTATTTATTTAATTTATATTTAAAAGCTTGATGTAACTACACAGAAGCATGATATAAGATTTAAATTGGAAAAAAAATATATAAAACAATTTTTTTTAATTATTTGAGTGAAATGCTAATGGTCTAATTCGATTCAATGAATTATGCTAAGCTAAGCTAAAAGTTTTCCTGTCAGACATGGAGATCGGTTGAATGGACTCAAAAAATAGGGAAACCTCCGGGGGAGTTGTAAAATGAGCCTATATCTAAAAAAATAAAGTGGAGTGTGTATTTTGTAACGGATGACATTGAAAAATAGAGTTGAGGATCCACATACAGTTTATTAATAGGAGTAGTCAGGCTGGCAATGGTCGATAGGTACAGATAATCCAAAGAGCGAGGTCATAAAGAGCAACGTTCAGAATAGGCGGCAAGGAATCAACAAGAACAATAAACAATGCAAAGATCAAAACCACTGCAGGGTAAACAGGGAAAAATGCTTCAAAAGTAAAACAAGACTCAGCCATGTGTGTGTATTTAAGAGGTGAATATATAGTTCAGATAATCATTCCATGATGAGTTACCAGCAAAGTGTGTGTGTGTCTGTGTCTGTGTGTGTGTGTGTGTGTGTGTGTGTGTGTGTGTGTGTGTGTGTGTGTGTGTGTGTGTGTGTGTGTGTGTGTGTGTGTGTGTGTGTCAGCTGTGGCAGGAGTGATTGGAGCCATGACTTCTGGGATTTGTTGTTCAGTTGCAGAAATGTAGTCTGGGTGATAATGCATGTTTAAAAGTGATCTGCAAAGCCTATATTGCTGGTGATCGTGACACCTTTAATGGAAAAAAAAAAACTTAGATATAGTGCCATTAAATCTCAAAGCTGTCCTCCTTGTCAATTTAAAATAAATAAATAACAGTAAAATGTTGTAGTAACATTCATTCATTCATTCATTTTCTTTTCGGCTTGTTACCTTTATTAATCCAGGGTCACCACAGTGGAATGAACCGCCAACTTATCCAGCACGTTTTTACGCAGCGGATGCCCTTCCAGCCGCAAACCATCACTGCAAACCATCCGCACACACTCATTCTAACATACAATCATACACCACAGACAATTTAGCCTACCCATTTCACCTGTAACGCATGTCTTTGAACTGTGGGGGAAACCGGCGCACCTGGAGGAAACCCACGCGAACCCACACGCACTTGTAACAACATTTTCTCTTGAATTGTTTAGAAGTAAAAGCTTAATTCTAGGTTGTGGAGGAGCAAGTGTGCGTGTTAGACAGAAATCAGCATCAGTCTGAGTGTTTTGTTGGAGGCACGAGAGCTTAGGATAACTCATGTGTCCTGAGGTGGATTGAGTCTTGTAAAGGAGAGTTTTTTTCTGGCCAATAACATATCATATCTTTGGTTCTGGCCTGTTCAAACCTGCCGTGTTTTTCTGATGGCAAACAACCAGCTCATTCCCTGGAAGGCCAACATCATCTGTAGATCACACTGAAATGGTGTTTTACTGTATGTGCAGATTAGTTCAATGTTTTTTTTACAATGTTAATTTTATTTATTGTATTTAATTTTTTAATTTACTTAAATTTTATTGTTAGTTTTATTTTTAGAATTGATTTATTTTTTTAAATATTTTTATTTTTTGATTTATTTTATCGTTTACTTTTGAATTGTCTTTATTTTTTATTTTTTATTTATTTGCAATTGCAAAGTCTTTATCAGACTACCAATATTTTATTTTATTTTATTTTTTTTTAGTTTTTAATTTTAATTTTATTATTGGTCATTAAAAAGTATTTATGAAAATACTGTTAGTGGTCATGTATATATTTTTATTTATTTATTTATTTATTTATTTATATTTATTTTTATATATACACATACATTTATTTTATTTTTTTAATTAATTAATTATTCATTTTACTACTAATTTTACTATTGATTTTGTTTTTAGTTTAATACATTTCAGTGCAATTGTCTGACCCAGTTGATTTACCCTAATATACTAGATTTTTGTTTGTTTTTTGTTTTGTTTTAAATTTTATTTTATTTTTTATTTATTTATTTTTGTTTTTTCTTCTTTTTTGTATTTATTTTTTATTTTCTTTATTTATTTTATTTTTGTATTTTTTTTATTTTTCATTTTAATTTAATTTAATTTTATTTAATTTAATTTAATTTAATTTTATTTTATTTTATTTTATTTTATTTTATTTTATTTTATTTTATTTTATTTTATTATTGGTCATTGAAAAGTCTATTAAAATACTGTTAGTGGTCATGTATATATTTTTATTTATTTATTTATTTACTTTTATATAAAATGTGTTTTTTTATTTTTTTTAGTAAGCATTTTAAAGTTATATATATATATTTTTTACATGTATAAGTGTAATTTATTTGTAAATACTTGATGTGTACTTGATGTGTCTACAGAAGAGTCAAGCTATGAATAAGAACATTATTGAAACTTTTTTTTTTTTCTTTAAGTTTGTACTCTTTTTTTCAGTAATTGCCTGTAGTTACTTATAAGTCTCTCGTGATTGGGGATTAACCTTTTGCTTTGGCTCAGTAGTTTGTACTTTTTGTTTTTAATCCTTAAAAGGAAGTGCCAGGCCATTTATACATTCCTTCTTGGCACTTTACAAAAGAAAGGAAACCAGGAATTATTGACTTCTATAGTATTTACTTTATACCTACAATACATACATACATTCATCCATACTGTGTGTACAGTTGAAGTCAGAATTATTAGTTTTAATTAATGTAACTAGGCAGGTTAGTGTAATTAGGCAAGTTATTTTATAACAATGGTTTGTTCTGTAGGTTATTGAGAAAAAATATAGCTTAAAGGGGCTAACAATTTTGTCGTTAAAATGGGTTGGGGTAGGGGTAAAAGTTAATAAAATACATTTTAATGAGTTATTATCAATAAATAATATAAATAATTCTGGTTATAATGACTGTTTTTACATTCCCATGAGGGTTGACGTAGGGGTAAAATTAATAAAATACATTTTAATGAGTAATTTAAAAAATAATAATATAAGTAATTCTGGTTATAATGGTTATAATGGTTTTTACATTACTATGAAGGGTAAGTTTAGGGTTGGGGTAGTGGTAATCATTAATAAAATACATTTAATTAGTAATTTAATAAATAATATAAATAATTCTGGTAATAATGACCAGAATATCATTAACCGTGTGGGTAGACATTAGTAAAATACATTGTAATGTGTAACTGAATAAATAATATGAATAATTCTGGTTATAATGACTGTTTTTACATTACCGTAAGGGTTGATATAGGGGTGGATATTAGTAAAACACATTTTAAGGAGTAATTTAATAAATAATTGAAATAATTGTGGCTATAATGACTGTTTTTACATTACTGTCAGGGTTGGGATTAGGGTTGCGGTAGAGGTAGGCGTTAATAAAATACTAATTTAATAAATTGTATGAATAATTCGGTTTATAATGACTGTTTTTACATTACTATGAAGGGTAAGTTTAGGGTTGGGGCAGTGGTAATCATTCATAAAATACATTCAATTGGTAATTTAATAAATTCATTCATTCATTTTCTTGTCGGCTTAGTCCTTTTATTAATCTGGGGTCACCACAGCGGAATGAACCGCCAACTTATCCAGCAAGTTTTTACGCAGCGGATGCCCTTCCAGCCGCAACCCATCTCTGGGAAACATTCACACACACATTCACACACTACGGACAATTTAGCCTACCAAATTCACCTGTACCGCATGTCTTTGGACTGTGGGGGAAACCGGAGCAGCCGGAGGAAACCCACGCAAACGCAGGGAGAACATGCAAACTCCACACAGAAACGCCAACTGAGCCAAGGATCGAACCAGCGACCCAGCGATCTTCTTGCTGTGAGGCGAATGTGCTACCCTCTCTGCACCATTAATTTAATAAATAATATAAATAATTGTGGTTATAATTATCGTGAGGGTTGGGGTAAATGTTAATAAAATACAATTTATGCATGATTTAAAAAATAAAATAATTTTCATTGACTTCCAGCTGTGGCCCACAATCAGCTTACTACACCCTCTGACAATTATTATTTTTTGTATCGACAAATTTCCAAACCAAAATAAATAGACCATAGACAAACCATAGACAATGTTAGAAGCATTCACCTGCACCCCTGCTGTGCTTTAAGAGGCCTGGCACAAACCATTAACCCCAGGTTACGCTCGGGCTGGACGTGTCTGGATGATTTACACGACTGAACTCTGATGTAAATACCAGCACTGAAGTCCATATAATGAATGCAACTCACAGGCTGCATGTTTTGACATCTGAGAATCAAGCGTTTGCCTGTTGATGAGTGTTTGTTGTATGACTTGATGATGTCCCGCTATCATTGTGTATCACGTGTGCGTTGTGCTAATGGTCACCAGACATTATTAAGTCATCTTTTGGCAGCATAGACAGCTGTTTTCTTGCAGTGTGTGAGAGTTTCACTCAATGTCCTTGTCTGACCTATGGAAAGGGAGGATTAGGGGCAGTGTTTCCACGCTTCTGCTTCTTTTTAGGATTGTCTGGGTGTTGAAGCTTACAATTGAAGTCACAAAGGTCTCCGTCGTTATTGTCTATATGTGCATATTAGTTATAGGGATAATGATTGTGAATATTTATATCAGTTTAGAACTAAAATGAAGGTTTTGTTACAGTGTAATATTCTAGTGTATTGGAAAGACTTCAGTTCAGTTTTTACTGTTGATTTCAGTTTAGTTTGGTTCAGTTTAATGTAAATGTCACTGCTGATAGCCCTAAAGATACTGAAGAGCAAAAAAAAATGTAAATCTACTCACTGTTTCCTCCCTAAGGTGCCTCCAAACTTTCTTCGGTTGAACACAAATGAAGACATTTCTAAAAAGCTGAAAACCTGTAACCATTGACTTCCTTCCATAGTAGTTGTTTTTCCCTACAATGGAAATCAATGGTTACAGGTTTTCATCTTTCTTCAAAATGTCTTCGTCTTTATAATATCTTCAGTTTCGGTTTCCCAAAATTGAAGATATTTTGAAGAAGAAAATATTTTTAAAATGTTGGGAAATCGAAATTGAAGATATTTTGGAGATGAAGCTATTTTGAAGAAAGCTGAAAACCTGTAACCACTGACTTCCATAATTGAATGTCCTACAATAAAAGTCAATGGTTACAGGTTTTCAGCTTTTATAAAAAAATATCTTCAATTTCAGTTTCCCAATTTTGAAGATAAAGATATTTTGAGGAAAGATGAAATTTTGTAGCCTTTGACTTCCATAGTATTTTATTCCTACAGTGGAAGTCAATGGTTACAGGCTCTCAGCTTTCATCAAAATATCTTCATAATATCTTCAAGTTCGGTTTACTAACATTGAAGATATTTTGAAGAAAGCTGGAAACCTGTAAGCATTGACTTCCATAGTATTGCTTTTTTAATTTTTTTCCTGCAATGGAAGTTAGTTGTTACTGGTTTTGAATTTTCTTCAAAATGTCTTCGTATTCATAATATCTTCAATTTCAGTTTCCCAAAATTGAAGATATTTTGAAAAGGAAAATATTTTAAAAATGTTGGGATATCAAAATTGAAGATATTTTGAAGAAAGCTGAAAACCTATAATCACTGACTTTCATAGTATTGGGCTGTCCTACAATGAAAGTCAATGGTTACAGGTTTTCAGCTTTTATCAAAATATTTTCAATTTCAGTTTTACACTTTTGAAGAGGAAGATACTTTGAAGAAAGCTGAAAACCTGTAACCATTGACTTACATTGACTTTTACCCACATTGGAAGTCAATAGTTAGAGGTATTCAGCTTTTATCAAAATGTCTTTATATCTACAGTTTTGGTTTCCCAGAATTATGTTTTTAAAGTATTTTGAAGAAGATATTTAAAAAAAATGCTGAGAACTGAAAATTGGAGATGTTTTGAAGATGAAGAAATTTGAAGAAAGCTAAAAACCTGTATTCACTGACTTCCATGGTACTTGTGGTATTTTTTTCCTACAATAGAAGTCAATGGATACAGGTTTTTTAGCTTTCTTCAAAATGTCTTAATTTTCATAACATCTTTAATTTTGGTTTCTCAAAATCGTAGATATTTTGAAGAAGATGATGTTTAAAAATGTTTTTAAATGGAAATTGAAGCTGAAAACCTGTAACCACTAACCTTTATAGTATTTGGCTGTCCTACAATGAAAGTCAATGGTTAGAAATTTTCAACTTTAATCAAAATATGTTCAATTTCCGTTTCCCAGATTTGAAGATGAAGATATTTTAAAGAAAGTTGAAAACCTGTAACCATTGACTTTCATTGTATTTTTTTCCCACAATTGAAGTCAATGTTTACAGGCTTTCAGTTTTCATCAAAATATATTCATCTTCATGATATCTTCAATTTCGGTTTCCCAATTTTGAAGATATTTTGAAGAAGATATTTTAAAGAAAGCTGAAAACCTGTAACCACTAACTTTCAAAGTTCTTGAATGTTTAGCAATGAAAGTCAATGGTTACAGATTTTCAGCTTTCATCAAAACATCTTCATCTTCATAATATCTTCAATTTTGATTTCCCAAAATTGAAGATATTTTGAAGAAGAAGATATTTTTAAAATCGAAATTGAAGATATTTTGAAGAAAGCTAAAAACCTATAACCAGTTTCTTACATAGTATTTGACTGTCGTACAATGAAAGTCAATGGTAACAGGTTTCCAGTTTTTATCAAAATATCCTCATCTTCAATTTTGGCTTCCCAACATTTTAAAAAATATCTTCTTTCTTTGTTCAGCAGAAGAAATAAACTCATAAAGGTTTGACACAAGTAAAGAGTGAGTACATTAAAGTAAATGTTTTTTTTGTGTGTGAATCCCTTTAAGTAAAGTAAATAGTCGCTCATTACAGTGCACTAAACATATGGCTTAGTCCTGCTTGCGCTGCCCTTCCAGAATGACCTTTGAAAGAGCAAATCTTCAGGCTCAGTTTCAAGCATTCCAGGCATCTTCAGAGGCATGAAGGCATGCTGGATCTGGACACAAGGTGTTTGTTAGTGGAGAGCAGGTGGACGTCTGTCAACAGCAGGTGCCTCGGGCCAGAGACAGAAGAATCCAGAAACAGCAGCACAGATATCACAGACAGATCTGCTTTATCAGTCTAGTGCTCTACAGTGCATAGTGTGTCATTAGGTCTGGCTGGAGATAAACATGAGTCTGGTTTGCTTGCAAGACACTGTACATGTGTGTGTGTTTTTTTTAATTCTTTTTTTATTATATTTATTGGATTTTTTTTTATAAGAATCTATAGGGTGCATATACAATGCAATTGCAATAGCAAGAAATCAATAAAATAGCACTGTTCATGTTTATCGCAGAATAGGCTTTGTGTAATTATACCTAATAGACCTGCTCTGGAGAAATGTTTATTGATGAAGATTGGATGCGTTTTAGTTTATACAATTTACAATTTACAAATTGTACTTATAATTACATTAAATTATTTTACAATTGATGTGAAATACAAAAGTCTTTTTAGACTCATAAATAATATAATATAATATAATATAATATAATATAATATAATATAATATAATATAATATAATATAATATAATATAATATAATATAATATAATATAATATGATATGATATGATATAATATAATGAAATATAATATAAAATAATATAATATAATATAATATAATATAATATAATATAATATAATATAATATAATATAATATAATATAATATAATATGATAATATGTTCAATGTAATGTAAAAAAAGGTTCATTGTGTAGTTTTGATTTTGTACAAAATGCATTTACACAAAATATAATAATAATAATAATAATAATAATAATAATGATTTCATATTAAAATAAATAAATAAACAAAAAACAACAGCAACAACAACATAATAATAATAATAAATATTATAGTATTATTATTATTATGATTATGATTATTATTATTATTATTATTATTATTATTATTATTATTATTATTATTATCACTTTTAAACAATTTTATATTATAAATATAAATAAATAAATAAATAACAACAGCAGCAATAATAAAATTATAATAGCAATAATAATAATAATAATAATAATAATAATAATAATAATAATAATAATAATAATATTTAAAGGATTTTATATTAAAATACATAGAAATATAAATTAAGAACAACAGCAACAAAAACAATAAATATTAACAATAGTAATAAAATTATTATTATTATTATTATTATTATTATTATTATTATTATTATTATTATTATTATAACTTTGTTGTTCTTTAAAACTTATATATCTCTTTAAAACAACATATATCTCTATATATAATAGAAAATCCACTTCCTTCTATTTTATTTTCATTGTGTTTGTCAGACGTATCCAAAATGTGGTCTGTCAGCTTGCCTACATTTGTTGTTTCACTCTTATCAGTTCTTCCTGTTTATAGTGATTAATCATTTGTGTTTAGAGTATATTTGGATATGCAGAGACCTGTAGTGAGAAAAAACATGAGATTTTCAGTGTTTGTGTGCTTTACGGCTCCACATCCACAGCTGGAATAACAGCTTTGAGCAGAAAGTCAAATGTAACGGCAGCACAAGTCAAGTCCTTTATAAAGCAGAAAACATTCTGGTTATAGTGAACATTTGAGGCTCATCGATGTTATTCTGAAAACAAGAACACTTTGGCATATACAGTTGAAATCAGAATTATTAGCCCCCCTTTGAATTTGTTTTCGTTTTTAAATATTTCCCAAATGATGTTAAACAGAGCAAGGACATTTTTACAGTAAGTCTGATAAAAAAAAATTCTCTTCTGAAGAAAGTCTTAAAAAAAAAAAAAAAAAAAACATTTTAGGGTCAAAATTGTTAGCCCCTTTAAGCTATACTTTTTGTCGATAGTCTACAGAACAAACTATCATTATACAATACCCTGCCTAATTACCCTAACCTGCCTAGTTAATCTAATTAACCTAGTTAAGCCTTTAAATGTCACTTTAAGCTGTATAGAAGTGTCTTGAAAAATATCTAGTCCAATATTATTTACTGTCATCATGGCAAAGATTAAAAAATCAGTTGTTAGAAAAGAGTTATTAAAGCTATTATGTTTAGAAATGTGTTGGAAAAATTCTCTCCAATAAACTGAAATTACTTAAATAAATTAATTGAATTAGACAGTGCCCTCTTGTGGATTAATTTGAAACATGCAACAAAATGTACCCAGAGCAATTTATTTTACGTTTTGCAAAAATGTGAGTTGAGGCACATATTTTCAATGAGGTTGATTTAATCTGTCGATTGGATGTACGTTAATCTTTGGTTTTAGCAACAGATAGCTGATTGTATATTTTCAAAAGTTTGTTTTAGTATTTCTATATTTAAACACAACACTATTGTTTACAAACTCAAATGGGGTCTTTGGTGTTTTCAAAATGCTTTGTTTTCATTGGTTGAGGATACCATAATAATTTAAGCATCTCTTATGTTAGGGATACAGTACATCCAGCAGGTTGTTATCCCAGAGGTTGTTATGATTGGTCATTTGCGACATTTCAAGGTATGTTACTCCTGAGATAACATCCACTAAACAATGAAGTTTTATGTGGGAACTTTGAATCACCTTTACCACCTATTCAAACTTACTATTCACATGTACACAACACATTGACACAGCCATATCACCCTGCAGCCCAAGACCGGTTACTCACTGAAGCTAAGCAGGACTGAGCCTGGTTAGTCCCTGGATGGGAGACCACTAGGGAACACTAGGTTGCTGTTGGAAGTGGTGTTAGTGAGGCCAGCAGGGGGCGCTCAACCTGTGGTCTTTGTGAGTCTTAATGCCCCATTAAAAATGAAGGGGACACTACACTGTCAGTGGGCACCATCTTTCGGATGAGACGTTAAACCGAGGTCCTGACTCTCTGTGGTCATCAAAAATCCCATGGCACTTCTCGTGAAAGAGCAGGGGTGTAACCCTGGTGTCCTGGCCAAAGTCCCTCTATCGGCCCATACGATCATGGCCTCCCAATCATCCCCTTCCACCGAATTGACTCTATCACTGTCTCTCCACTCCACCAATAGCTGGTGTGTGGTGAGCGCACTGGCGCTGTTGTCCTGTGACTGCCGTCGTATCATCCAAGTGGATGCTGCACACTGGTGGTGGTGTGGAGAGACCCCACTCATGATTGTGAAGCGCTTTGGGTGTATGGCCATACACAATAAATGTGCTATATAGATACACATTACATTACATTACATGTAAGTGCTAGTATGTTACACTGCATAACTAACTGTTGGCGTCATCTTGTGACTGAATAATACACAAGTTAGTATATGCTCCATTTAGCTGGTTTTGTTTCTGTCAGCTTTGGTTTTTGAACGTTTGGTGCCATCTTGTGACTGAATAATTTGCAGGGAACTATATGCTCCATGTAGCTGGCTTTGTTTCTGTCAGCTTTGGTTTTTGAACGTTTGGCTCCATATTGTGACTGAATAATATGTAGGTTAGTATATGCTCCATGTAGCTGGTTTTGTTTCTGACAGCTTTGACTGTTTGGCACCATATTTTGACTGAATAATATGTAGGTTAGTATATGCTCCATGTAGCTGGTTTTGTTTCTGACAGCTTTGACTGTTTGGCACCATAATGTAACTGAATAATATTTAGATTATTATATGCTCCATGTAGCTGGTTTTGTTTCTATCAGCTTTGGTTTTTGACTATTTGGCACCATATTGTGACTGAATGATATGTAGGTTAGTATATGCTCCATGTAGCTGGTTTTGTTTCTGACAGGTTTGACTGTTTGGCACCATAATGTAACTGAATAATATTTAGGTTAGTATATGCTCCATGTAGCTGGTTTTGTTTCTATCAGCTTTGGTTTTTGACTATTTGGCACCATATTGTGACTGAATGATATGTAGGTTAGTATATGCTCCATGTAGCTGGTTTTGTTTATGCCAGCTTTGAATTTTTGACTGTTTTGTGCCCTCTTGCAGCAGAATAGTACCCAGGTTACTGTATACTCCATCGGCTGTTTTCATTTCTGTCAGCTTTGCGGTCAATTAAAGAATAATAACCTATTACCGCTCAGAACAATGTTTTGTGTCTAATTTTGATGTTTTGTGACACGTAGCTGTATAATAAACAGAATAAAATACATCCAGGACGGTTGTTTTTTGCAGAATAAAACCAGACAGACTTATTGTTGTATAAGACTGAGGGGGATAACGCAAA
Organism: Danio rerio; assembly: GCF_052040795.2. Taxonomy (NCBI): domain Eukaryota; kingdom Metazoa; phylum Chordata; class Actinopteri; order Cypriniformes; family Danionidae; genus Danio; species Danio rerio. Next base: position 49,567,879 of record NC_141029.1, on the reverse strand, counting down.
GCTAACACAAACAAAAACAGCTGAATGGAGATAAATGGAGTATACACTAACCTGCACATTATTCAGTCACAAACAAAAACAGCTGAAGGAATATACACTATACAAAGGTTTTGAATGTGTCTGTGTTATTTAGCAACTGTTATCTTGGAATAACATTCCTTGGATTGTCCCATCTGACCCATCAGAATCAAGTTTTCCAAACAGCTGTCAAATAAACAACACCAACAACTCTGCTTCACAAACACAAAAAACATCTTGTTTTTTTATTTTTATTTTAGACACAGACCATTTGTTAAACTGTAAACTTAGTTGAGGCTCTGCACCGTTTAATGAAAACTTTATTAATGCCAAAGTCAAGGTCATTGATAAACGTGAGAACTAAACCTGATGTGCTCTTTCAACATTAAGACGAGCAATTAAATGAACCGAACAAATTTAACACAAGTGCCAGATGGCTGAAAGCAGCACATATATACATATATTCAGCTGTCAAAACAAATGGTAAGAGGCGATGGTTTCCAGACCCTGTCAAATTCCTCACTTTCATCTGAATCAAATTTTGCAAAGACACGCTTGAACTCTGGGAATTCATGAGTAGTTGTCCTTGGAATGACTCACGTGAAACTTGACCTGAGTTGGCTGGACTTTGTTTATTTACTACATTCGTCCGCAACCATAGAAAAAAATTAAAAATAGTGTTATGTTTGTGGTGTCTAAGTCACACACATGCAGTCATGGTAAAATCACTGTAACGTACAGATTATTTTAAACAGAGCACACATGTGAATATGTGAATGCAGATCAACCATAAAAAAACTGTGATGTTTTTAAATTATTATAGATTTTAACAGTTTATTTTCTTGTATGATTATAAAGCTGAGACAATTTTTTGATTACTACTATTGGATTACGTGCAATAACAGAAATAACAAACATATTATTTTGTTTTATTTGTTGAAATAATATAGTATGTAATATAATATATATTAATATAACTTAGTATGTAATATAGTAAAATAATATAATATGTAATAAAAAATAACCATAATTGTTTTATTTTATTTATTTATTTATTTATTTATTTATTTTACTTTATTTTATTTTATTTTATTTTATTTTATTTTATTTTATTTTATTTTATTTTATTTTATTTTATTTTGTTTTATTTTATTTTATTTTATTTGTTGAAATAATAATGGGAAATAAAAAAAGTAACCAGAATATTTTTATTTCATTTCATTTTATTTTATTTTATTTATTTTATTTTATTTTATTTTATTTTTATACATTTATTTATTTATTTATTTGTTCTACATTTTTTATTTAATACAATTCAATACAAATGTCTGACCAAGTTGACCTACGCTAACAGTCGACATTTTATTTATTTGTTTATTTGTTTGTTTATTTAATCTTATTTTATTATTGTTGTTGAAGACAAATAGTGTAAAATAATTCTAAATTTTTTATTTTATTTCTTTTTTTATTTTTTTGTTATGTCTTGACAATGAATATATTATGAAATAAAAATTTGTATTTTATTTTTTTTAATTTAATTGAATGTTACATTATTTTTGTTAAAATAATGCCTTTACAAAAAATATAATATGAAATAAAAATAAAATACTTTATTTAAACAATATTTACTTTTACTATTTTTATATATTTCTATATTTACTATTTAATAATAATAATAATAAAATGCTAAATTGTCATTTGTTCATTATTTACTATAGGTATTTAAATATGGAAAGCTAGAGAATCTAAAGCATGTGTGAAATCACATCCAAATGGTATTATTTACTGTTTTTAATATCCCACAATTCCATGTGTGGTTCAACAGCTTGAGAAAATACTCAATTGATTTATGAAAACCATGCTACTTCCACTGAGTAATAACTCTCTGAATGTCTGACTCAGGTTTGTTTTGTCTTTTGAATTGAATCATCATCCTACAGTTGACATCTAAAAAAATTATTTCTCCTTACAAGTTGCCATCATACCAAACACTGCTTGCTCAGTGGACTCATTAGGCAGCTGCATGCTTTGTTTTGAGCCACAGCTGTTCAAGCGGCTTCCTGTTTAACTTCCTCAGATTCATTATTATTTTTTTTTTGGAAGCAGCCCTTCTTAATAGTAGACTCTAGCAGATGCCAGAAATGATGATCTGTTTATGACGTCCAAAGCTCATTTGTTGATGGTGGAACTGGATATTAGCAGTGGCAGCGATCTGATCTGAGCTACAATCCTATTACGATGGACTTCAGCAGACTGTGAGCTCCGACAAAAGCAAATCGCCTTTAAACTGCACTGACTTTCAAAGCCTGGTTTAGACCGAGGTGGACGCTAGTATTTCAATAGGTTTATAATGACTTTGTATTTCTTTATTTCACATTCTTCAGTGATATAAAACACAAAACGTCTCTGAAGACTGTGAAATGAAGACATATAAAGTCATTTATAGTGTGGATCATGACCTTTTTGAATTATACTGTTAGCAAGATTAATGCACCACAATGTAAATACCACAAGAGTGCAGTGCTCACTTTACTACTGAACTTGACACTCGCTTTTATTTACGGTTTCAATTTTCTTGTTTTCATCTGTCAGTAGGAAGAGAAAATGTGTTTGGATGCTGGATTTGGTCTTTTTGTGATTAATGGTCTTGTTTTAGTTGTACGGTATTAGTCAGAATATTGGAAATACATAATTATTCAGAAATCATTGTAAGATGCTGAATTGGTGCTCTGTTCTGCGTTACTGTCTAACAACAGAAATCCATTCATTCATTTTCTTTTCGGCTTAGTGCCTTTATTAATCAAGGGTCGCCACAGCGGAGTGATCCGCCAACTTATTCAGCACGTTTTTACACAGCAGAT